>NC_045963.1:79917490-80020106 GCF_010909765.2 Amblyraja radiata | reverse complement strand
GGATAGCAGCACATTTGGAAAGTGGTGAAATCATTGGACAAAGTCAGCATGGATTTATGAAGGGTAAATCATGTCTGACGAATCTTATAGAATTTTTCGAGGATGTAACTAGTAGAGTGGATAAGGGAGAACCAGTGGATGTGTTATATCTGGACTTTCAGAAGGCTTTCGACAAATGGGGCTGAGACCCTATTGCCCCATTTTATTTGCATAGTCTGGTGGGCATACCAGTAGGCCAGAATTCTAACAATGTATTCAGGTACCCCCCTCTTTGACTCCACATTTTACCAAACAGCTCTCTGTGATTAACACGGTCAAAGGGTTTGGAAGCATCAATAAAGCACATAAGGATTGAAGAGTTTTTGCCTCTATATTTGTTTACAATCGCCTTTAGGGCATATATGCATAAGTCAGTGCCATGTTTAGCTTTAAAGCCAAACTGGTTATCTGTGGGGTTAACAAACTCATTCATTCTATCCAGCAGAACTCTTTCTAAAACTTTTGACAATATGCTGGCTAAAGCTATGGGCCTGTCATTATGTAGGCTGTCTACTTTACCAGCTTTGTCCTTAATGACCGGCACTAACAGGACAGACAACATTGAGTCTGGTAACAAGCCATGAATCATAAAGCCAGTAAAACAAATAGCTAGGAGAGGAGCTATCCTCATACTCGCATACTTAAGATGTTCAGCAGAAATATGATCAAAGCCACTTGCTTTGTTGTTGGACAGCTTGTTCATAGCATGATACACCTCATGTGACATAATCACCATCGAGTGATTACTCTCAGTATTGTCCACCCTATACAAGTCACCTTGGACACAGTTGAATAAAGTGCTCTCATGTTGTGGCCATAACTCCGGGATATTAGCTGTTCCGGAGATCCCATCTACAGTACATGGTAGAGATGTTTTGCAACTGCTAAGAGCTCTCACTTCCTTCCAAATATCTGTAGCATTGTTACTTAGGAGCTTCTTAGCCATGGAATCAGCCCTCACAGCTTGCTCATTTTTACAGATGAAGCGAACAGCACACTTATACCTTGCATTAGTGAGCTTCTTGTGCTGAAACACAGGCCCCTGTCTGGGTCTACCTGCCAGAGCCCATGATTTGGTGGCTTCACGGGCTTCAGTATGATACTCAGCTACATACTTATTCCAGCCAGGCCTGATGTTATGTGTCTTATTTTTATGCTTGTAGTAGGGCTTACTGCCTACATATAGAACGCTTACTATATCATTATACATGGAGCAGATATCTCTCCTATGCTTCATATCTTTACAATTAACATTACTACATATTATTGCATCTTTAGGTAGATGAATATTGCTTAAGGATTTATCTGTACGGGCATAATAGATTAGGATGTCTTCCTTTGTAAGCGTTGACCAGTCCAGTTTTTCTGTATTAAAGCTATTTCTATCTCTGGATACCACAGGTATGTGTTCAACATTTATTGTCATAGCAACAGGTATATGATCAGTCATTGCTGCCCCGTACAGAATGCTCACACACCCCAATGAGGCATGTGCATCGGCTGTACTAATACAGTGGTCCAGCCATGATGTGGTGTGCCAGGCCTCACTAATATAAATATAGCTATCTGTAGGTAAAAGCACTTTGCTTGACAATATTAAATTATTATCTTGACAGAACTGAGCCATATGATTGGCAAATAATGAGTTCCTATCTGAGATATCTGCATTCATATCCCCAATGACATATACACTACTATAATTATTGTTTTGAATGAAAGAATAGATGAAAGCAAGTCTATTTAAATATTCATCCTCATTCTGATGGCATTCATAGGGTGTATATACATTCAGGAATACAAATTCCGTGTCGTTGTGAGTAAAGTGAATGGCAATGCACCAGTCAACATCAAGCCGAATCACATTTACTGTGACTATTCCCATGCCAAGGTCAGTTGTAGACTCCCCAGCCCCATGAAAGTTATCATTGAGAGAATTGAGTTTGTCCAAGTCTTGCTTCGCTAAGAATGTCTCTTGCATACATAGTATGTCACAGTTCTCCAGGAGGTTGTCAACAACTGAGCGGCGAGCTTTATCCCCTGCGCTCTGGCCCAAACGCAGGCCACGACAGTTGTACGATAGTACTCGAATGTTCATTTAGCGAGACTAGTGAATGCCCCTAGCACCAGCAGGTACACTCATTCCCCCCGCGGCAGGCGCGGTGCTTGATCCGATGACTCCAATCCTGCGCGGCTCGTAATAACGCCGGACAAATGCCCCTTCTGGCCAGAGCTCCGGATTGTACATTTCGCCAACCTCATTGCCTTCCGCAGATACTTTAAATGACCTGTATCAGGTTTGTTAGTGATAGGAGCAGAATCAGGCCATTCGGCCCATCGAGTCTGCTCCGCCATCCAATCACGGCTGATCTATCTCTCCCTCCTAACCCCATTCTCCCCGTAACCCCTGACACCCGTCCAAACTCCAACTGAGCTAATCCCACTCTCTGAAGAAGGGTTTCGATCCAAAACGTCACCCATTCCTTCTCTCCAGAGATGCTGCCTGTCCCGCTGAGTTACTCCAGCGTTGTTTGGTTTGTTGATATGTTTGGTTCATATGTTGATATGTTTGGTTCATATCCCCCAGAACTTATCCTATCCATGTACCTGTCCAAATGGGTCTTTTAAATCTGTTACAGTCCCAGCATCAACTACCTCCTCTGGCAGCTCGTTCCATACACCCTCCACCTTTGTGTGAAAAAGTTGCCCCTCAGGTTCCGATTAAATCTTTCCCCCCCCCCCCCCCCCTCACCTCAAACCTGTGTCTCAGGGTTCAGAGGAGCAGAGGACATACCCGTAAGTTTAAGGTGAGAGGGGAAAGGTTTAATAGGAACCTGTGGGGTAATTTCTTTCACACAGAGGGTGGTGGGTGTATGGAACGGGCTGCCAGAGGAGGTAGTTGACGCTGGGACTATCATATGTAATGGACAAAATATGCAGGAAGGAACTGCAGATGTTGGTTTAGATTGAAGATAGACACAGAATGCTGGCACAAAGATAGACACAAACTCCAGCATGTTGTGTCAATCTTATATTTGAAAGACGGGCTCATGAATGAATGAATGAATGAATGAATACGTTTATTGTCATTGCACAATACTGTGCAACGAAATTCCATTACATCTCCTCCGGTTAAAAACAATACAAACACGACAACCATTGACACATATGTACACTTATTAGTAAAAATAAATAGGTGTTTTAAAAGAATTTAAAAGAATTTAAAAGAATTTGGCGGCATTTCTTGTAATTACATTTTGCTTCCCCAGCATTCTCTGTTGGAATTTAGCTCTTTTATCGCACATGGGTAGAAACTATTCTTTAGTCTACCGGTGCGAGCCTTCAGAGTCCTGAATCGCCTCCCAGAGGGTAGCAGAGTAAAAAGGTGGTTGGCAGGGTGGGATGTGTCCTGCTTGATATTTGTGGCCCGGCGCAAGCATCGGGCCCTATATATGTCATCCAAGGAGGGCAGTTGGGCGTTTGTAATGTTCTGCGCAGTTTTTATAATTCCCTGCAGCGCCCTCCTCTCAGCCACAGTACAGCTAGCAAACCACACCAGGATTCCATAGGAGAGGATACTCTCCACGGCGCATCGGTAGAAGGACAGCAGCAGCGGCTGTGAGACGTTTGCTCTCCGCAGAGACCTCAGGAAATACAGCCGCTGATGTGACTTCTTCACGAGAGTGACGGTGTTCATTTGCCATTTAAGGTCCTGGGAGATGTTTATTCCCAGGAACTTAAAGCCAGTGACTCTCTCCACCATGTCTCCTTTGATGTATAAAGGAGCAGGTTCCTCTCTCCTCTTCCTCCTGAAGTCAACGACCAGCTCTTTCGTCTTCGATGGATTGAGTACCAGGTTGTTTTTGGTACACCAGACAGTCAGTTTTTGGACTTCATCCCTGTAGGCAGACTCGTCGTTGTTGCCTATCAGTCCCACCACAGTCGTGTCGTCCGCAAACTTAATGATCCTATTTGTACTGTGTGTTGGTATACAATCATAAGTGTATATTGTGTACAAAATGGGACTCAGCACACAACCTTGTGGCGCTCCTGTGCTGAGCGTCAGGACCGGGGAGTAACTGGACCCCATCCTGACAGTCTGTGGGCGATCTGTTAGAAAGTCCTTAATCCATCCGCATGTTATTGCATTAATACCCAGATCAGACAGTTTGTCCACCATTCTGCTGGGGATGATCGTATTAAATGCAGAACTAAAGTCTACAAATAACATCCTCACATATGAGCCAGGACGCTCCAGATGTGTCAGTGCAGAATGTAGAGCTGTGTTGATGGCATCTTCCGTTGACCTATTTGCTCTATACGCAAACTGATGCTGATCCAGGGTGGGTGGGAGTGAGGACTTAATGTGGGCCAGGACCAGCCGTTCAAAACATTTCATCACGGTCGAAGTGAGAGCAACAGGTCTATAGTCATTCAAGCTCTTAATGAATGTTGTTTTGGGTACAGGCACGATGGTAGCAGTCTTAAAGCATTTAGGGACAGTGCACGTTAACAGAGAGAGGTTAAAGATCATGGAAAGGGTTATAGAGATATGGGACAAAGGTGGATAGATGGGACTGGTGTAGATGGGGAATGTACAAGAAGGAACTGCAGATGCTGGAAAAAAATCGAAAGTAGACAAAAAATGCTGGAGGAACTCAGCGAGTGAGGCAGCATCTGTGGAGCGAAGGAAATAGGTGACATTTCGGGTCGAGACCCTTCTTCAGATTGAGGTGAGGGTGGGGGGGCGGGAAGAAGAAAGGAAGAGGCGGAGACAGTGGGCTGTGGGGGAGCTGGGAAGGGGAGGGGAAGGAGGGAGGAAGCAGGGACTACCTGAAATTGGAGAAGTCAATGTTCATACCGCTGGGGTGTAAACTACCCAAGAGGTGCTGCTCCTCCAATATGCGGTGGGACTCACTCTGGCCATGGAGGAGGCCCAGGACAGAAAGGTCGGATTCGGAATGTGGCCATGGAGGAGGCCCAGGACAGAAAGGTCGGATTCGGAATGGGAGGGGGAGTTGAAGTGCTGAGCCCACGGGAGAACAGGTTGGTTCGATCGAACCGAGCAGAGGTGTTGGGCGAAGCGATCGCCAAGCCTACGCTTGGTCTCATCGATGTAGAACAGCTGACACCTAGAGCAGCGGATGCAATAGATGAGGTTGGAGGAGATGCAGGTGAACCTCTGCTGCACCTGGAATGACTGCTTGGGTCCTTGAATGGAGTCAAGGGGGGAGGTAAAGCGACAAGTGTAGCATTTACAGTGGTTGCAAGGGAAGGTGCCCGGGGAGGGGATGGTGCGGGTGGGAAGGGACGAATTGACCAGGGAGTTACGGAGGGAGCGGTCTCTGCAGAAAGCAGAGAGGAGAGGAGATGGGAAGATGTGTCGAGTGGTGGGGTCACGTTGGAGGTGGCGAAAATGTCGGAGGATTATTATCGAAGGATGATAGCCAGACGTGTATTCCTGCGTGTTGTGTTGTGTTGTGTTGTGGGGACTGACCCAGCCATCACTGTGAGAGCGGGAAGCTGCTGATGTTATCAGTAAAACAACATCCTGATGTTATGTGGCGGGGTTGCGGCAGAACTAACGGCAGAGGATGGGATTTAGCAGACAGATGTTGGAACTCCACATCTGGACTTCCTGCCGCTCCTCCGATGTCCCCGATGTTGGGGGAGTCCAGAACCAGGGGCCACACACAGTTTAAGAATAAGGGGTAAGCCATTTAGAACGGAGACGAGGAAACACTTTTTCTCACAGAGAGTGGTGAGTCTGTGGAATTCTCTGCCTCAGAGGGCGGTGGAGGCCGGTTCTCTGGATGCTTTCAAGAGAGAGCGAGATAGGGCTCTTGAAGATAGCGGAGTCAGGGGATATGGGGAGAAGGCAGGAACGGGGTACTGATTGGGGATGATCAGCCATGATCACATTGAATTCGGCCCTTCGAGCCAGCACCGCCATTCGATGTGCCACTCCTGCACCTGTTGTCTTTTGTCTGTTTGTGGGTCGGGGGGTCTTTGTGCATCTTTGACGATACTCGATGATAGAGGAAAAACATCCAATAAACGGGTGAGCCAATGAAATCCTGACCACCCGTGCTGTCTGTGTGGAGTTTGCACGTTCTCACAGTGATGGTGTGGGTTTCGTCGGGTGTCCCGGTTTCCTCCCAGACTACAGGAAATGAGGATATGGAGTACATTGACCCCCCGGTGTGTGGGAGAGCAGTGCAGGGTTGGCCAGAGTGAAGAATAATAGGTTCATGATGGTTTAGATGAGGGATATGGATCACCTGCAGGCGGGTAAGAGTTGGTCTCGGCATCATGTTCAGCACAGACATTGTGGGCCGAAGGGCCTGTTCCTGTGCTGTACTGTTCTATGTTCTGTGGCCGATGCACCTTGGAGGCTGAGAGACCTGTTTCCATGTCAGGTTGCCAGCCATTTCACAGGTGTTCATGTGTCCAGTTGCCAGGTGTACAGGTTACTAGGTGTCCAGCTGTTTAGTTGTTCTTTCGTCCAGGAGTCCTTGTGTTCTACTGTCCATGTGTTCATATATCCAGGTGTTCTATTGTCCAGGTGTTCATGTATCCATGTGTTCAGGTAAACAGGTGTTCTATTGTCCAGGTGGAGCAACCCAGTCAGTAGACATCTGTAGTTTAGTTTAGTTTAGAGATACAGCGCGGATACAGGCCCTTCGGCCCACTGAGTCCGTGCCGACCAGCGATCCCCGCACACTAACACTACCCTACACACACACTAGGGACAATGTACATTTACACCAAGCCAATTAACCTACAACCCTGCACGTCTTTGGAGTGTGGGAGGAAACCGGAGCACCCGGAGAAAACCCACGCGGGTCACGGGGAGAACGTGCAAACTCCGCACAGACAGCGCCCGTAGTCGGGATGGAACCCGGGTCTCTGGCGCTGTGAGGCAGCAACACTACCCGCTGCGCCACCGTGCCGCAGATGTGGAGAGTTGGGAGGAGGTGGCCTTGGGTAAAGAGCTTCCAATGGAGACGGACGGAACAAGGAACATTCCAGAAGAGAAATGGTGTAATTGACAAATAAAGTGGGTCGCTGTTAACAGGAATGTTTGCTGAGGAAGGCCGATTCATTCCCCAGTGTCTGCTTTACAGGAAAGTCTGGAGGAAGCAAATGGTTTGTTCACCACTGGGCACTGGCCCTTGAAAAGCTTCCACTGTGACTCCAGCACAAGCCGCCCATTCACACCCTTCCTCAAAGGGTTAAGAAACCAAAAAATGCTCGGCTTATTTTCCTTGAAGCCGTCCACTGCCGATCATGTTCTCCACTTGGTTTCGTTTGAAACACCAGCTACGAGTCATCTCCACAGAGTGGACGCTGGCCCCAGCGGCCAGAGCCCAGGCTCACCACCAGGGGGAGCACACCAGCTTCATCACGTCACAGGTGATAGCAGCAGAATCAGGCCATTCAGCCCATCGAGTCTACTCCACCATCCAATCATGGCTGATCTATCTCTCCCTCCCAACACCATTCTCCTGCCTTCTCCCTATAACCTCTGACACCCGTACTAATCAACAATCTATCTATCTCTGCCTTAAATATATCCACTGACTTGGCCTCCACAGCCGTCTGTGGCAAAGAATTCCACAGATTCACCACCATCTGACTAAAGAAATTCCTCCTCATCTCCTTCCTAAAGGAACATCCTTTAATTCTGAGGCTGTGACCTCTGGTCCTAGACTCTCCCACTAGTGGAAACATCCTCTCCACATCCACTCTATCCAGGCCTTTCACTATTCTGTAAGTTTCAATGAGGGCGCCCCTCGTTCTTCTAAACCCCAGCGAGTACAGGCCCAGTGCCGACAAACGCTCATCGTACGTTAACCCACTCATTCCTGGGATCGTTCTTGTAAACCTCCTCTGGACCCTCTCCAGAGCCGGCACATCCTTCCTCTCCCACTCACACCAGCGTTCCCTGCCCCCGTAACCCTTGGCCAAAGATCAGGACAGGTTAGAGCTCCACGCAACTCCCTCTAAATCACTAACGACCCAGGAAATAATTGCCGTCCCACACAAACCTCATCTCACTCATCTCCTGATCACTTCCCAACGACACGTCCATCCATTGCCTGCACGCACAAGGAACTGCAGATGCTGCAATCCTCAGCAAAGCACAGAGTGCTGGAGGAACTCAGCGGCTCAGGCAGCTTCTGTAGAAGGAATGGACAGGCGCTATTTCGGGCCGAGACCCTTCTTCAGAGACCTTCCATTCTGTACTACCTCAATATGTGTATCAAACATGTCCATTAATGTCAACGTTAATGTCTCAAATAGGGGGGCGGGTGTGTAGTGGGGGGGTGGTGTGTGGGGGGGGTGTGTGTAGTGGGGGGGTGGTGTGTAGGAGGAGGGCGGGTGTGTGGGAGGGGGGGGCGGGGTGTGTTGGGGATTGGGGGGATGGCGGGTGTGTGGGGGGGGCGGGTGTGTGGGGGGGGCGGGTGTGTGGGGGGGGGGTGCGGGGGTGTGTGGGGGGGGGTCGTGTGTAGTGGGGGGTGGGGGGGTAGGAGGGGAGGGGAGGGAGTGGGGGGAGGGGGGGGGGGGGGGGGGTGGGGGGGGGGGGGGGGGGGGGGGGGGGGGGTGCGGGGGGGGGGGGGGGAGGGGGGGGGGGGGGGGGGGTTGAGGGAGGTGGGGGAGGGGGGGAGGAGGGGGGGCGGGGGGGAGGGCAGGGGGGATGGGTGGGGAGGGGGTGATGGAGGGGGGGGGGGAGGGGGGGGAGGGGGGGAGGGGGGGGAGGGTGGGGGGGGGGGGGGCGGGGTCGTGGAGGGGGGGGTAGCGGGGGGAGGAGGGAGGCGGGAGGGGGGGAGGGTGGGGGGGGGGGGGGGGGGGAGGGTGGGAGTGGGGGCGAGGTGTGGAGGTGGGGGGCGGGTGGGATGGGGAGGGGGGGGGAGGGTGGGTGGGGGGAGGGGGGGTGTAGTGGGGGGAGGGGGGGGAGGGGGGGCGGGGTGGGGTAGTGGGGGCGAGGGTGTGTAGGTCATGGGCGCGGGGGAGGGTCGTGTAGTGGGGGGATGGGTGTGTTTGGTGGGAGGGTGTTGTAGTGGGGGTCGGGTGTGTAGTGGGGGGGGAGGGTGCGTAGATGGGGGGAGGTGTGTTGTAGTGAGGGGGAGGGTGTGTAGTGGGGGGCGGGTGTGTAGTGGGGGGCGGGTGTGTAGTGGGGGGCGGGTGTGTAGTGGGGGGCGGGTGTGTAGTGGGGGGCGGGTGTGTAGTGGGGGGCGGGTGTGTAGGGGGGGGCGGGTGTGTTGGGGGGCGGGTGTGTAGGGGGGGCGGGTGTGTTGGGGGGCGGGTGTGTAGTGGGGGGGGCGGGTGTGTAGGGGGGGCGGGTGTGTTGGGGGGACTGCTGTGAGGGACGATGGGAGAACAAAGGGAGACCCTTTGTGTGTTGGGGGGGCTCTAGTTTAGAATCCTCTGTCCAGGATATAAGTCTGTGTGTGTTTGTTCGATCCGGTGAAGGCTCCGTACACACGGCCACCAGACAACAGCCGCTTGGCTTTTTATTTTTGTTTTCACTTTTAATTTAATTGTAGTTTCACGTTTCCGTGTAACCTTGTTGTGTGTCGTGACTGTCGGCAGAACAATCTCCCTCCGGGGATGAATAACGTTTCATCGTATCGTATCATAGTCAAACACCTCGATGTATTCTCCATCATATTCCTTTATAATCTTGAGAGGGGGAGAGAGAGATCAGCCAGGATGGACTAGCAGAGCAGATTCAATGGGCCGAATGGCCTAATTCTGCTCCAGTGATGTATGAAGCCTCACTCCCTCCACGACACCATCCAAGCTGGACCCCTTCGTGGACATTGCACTTTGAGTCTGTGAACAAGAATCACTTTGTGGAACAAAGCTGCCAGAAACATCTTGCTTACCCTATATAGATAAGGAAGCCTGTTTGATGGTGGTTCTCGACCCAAGACATCACCTAATCCTTTCCTCCAGAGATGCTGCTTGACCCATTGATTTGTGTTTCCCCCATTGTGGACATTGGACTTTGTCTGTGGAACTGATGCGCTACAATGCTGAGAACTATATTCTGCACTCTGTATCTTCCCCATTGCTCCACCTATTGGACTGGAGTTTATTTCCTGACTGGTACGATCTGATCTGATTAGATAGATCATATCCTTATTGGATAAGGGTGGGGAACCTGTGGAATTCTTTGCCACAGACGACTGTGGAGGCCACAAGTCAGTGGATATTTAAGGCAGAGATAGATAGATTCTTGTTTAGTACGGGTGTCAGGGGTTATGGGGGGAAGGCAGGAGAATGGGGTTAGGAGGGAGAGATAGATCAGCCATGATTGAATGGTGGAGTAGACTTGATGGGCCGAATGGCCTAATTATGACCTGACGATAGGGTGCAGAACAAAACTTGATCCTGAACCTCGGTACACGTGACAATAATAAACATGATGACTTGCTTTGAGATAAATGTCAGAACTATCTGTGTGTAAGCTGTTGGCTTCCAATCTCTTTTGATCAGAGAATATGTTTGAGTGTGGGCGGGAGAGGGGGCCGAGATCTCCTCCTAAATTGTCCCCAGTATGTGTGTGTGCGTGTGCGTGTGCGTGTGTGTGTGCGTGCATGCGTGTGTGTGCGCGTGTGTGTGCGTGTGCATGCGTGTGTGTGTGTGTGTGCGTGTGTGTGTGTGTATGCGTGTGTGTGTGCGTGCGTGTGTGTGAGTGCGTGTGTGTGCGTGTGTGTGCGTGTGTGTGTGTGTGTGCGTGTGTGTGTGTGTGAGTGCGTGTGTGTGAGTGCGTGTGTGTGAGTGTGTGTGTGTGCGTGTGTGTGTGTGAGTGCGTGTGTGTGAGTGCGTGTGTGAGTGCGTGTGTGTGTGCGTGTGTGTGTGTGAGTGCGTGTGTGTGTGTGAGGTGGTGTGTGTGTGTGTGTGAGAGGTGTGTGACATGTGTGAGGTGTGTGTGCGTGCGTGTGTGCGTGTGTGCGTGTGTGTGTGTGCGCGTGTGTGTGCGTGCGTGTGTGTGCATGTGCGTGTGCGTGTGTGTGCGTGTATGTGCGTGTGCGCGTGTGTGTGCGTGTGTGTGTGTGCGCGCGTGTGTGCGTGCGTGTGTGTGCGTGCATGTGCGTGTGTTTGTGTGCGTGTGCGTGCGTGCGTGCGTGCGGTGCGTGTGTTTGTGTGCGTGTGCGTGCGCGTGTGTGCGTGGGCTTGTGTTAATGTGCAGGGGTCGCTGGTCGGTGCAGACTCATAGAAAAAAATTAGTTGCAGGAGTAGGCCATTCGAGCCAGCACCGCCATTCAATATGATCATGGGTGATCATCCACAATCAGTAGCTCAGCACGGCCAGTTGGAGATCAGCGCTCCCTGAAGCTGCTGATCTGGGCAGCCGCTATCGACTGGTGATCCACACAAACATTTGAATATTATTACTGCCTCCACCTGCCAACACCTACACGGTGACAGTGGCTACAAGTGGGAACTACACCAATACACACTGCGTCTCCCTCAGCCCAACCTGTCACACCCCACACCCCCACTATTCAAGGCAAGCTCACTGGAGTAGACAGCAGAATAATTGTCTTTACATTCTGATGACATCTCTGCAGTTTTGCCAACAGTTTTGCCATAACTGGACAGTTTATCCGACAATTACATGGAGAATAGTTCCCAGAATTGTGTACAGTTCAGTTTAGTCCAGAGCGGGTCAGGCAGCGTCTCTGGAGAAAAGGAACAGGTGACGTCTTGGCCACCAGGGGGCGCCACACGATTGGCAGCCTCGCCAACAGTCTGTTTTTTTGTCTTTTTAAAATTTTTTAGTTTGTGTTAAAAGTTTGTGTAAATGTTCTCCGGTTTGTTTCATGTGGGGGGAGGGGGAGGGGGAGGGGGAGGGGCAGGGGATGTTTCTTACCTTGCCAGGGATGAGATTCATTTTCGGATCGCATTCTCCGGTTGCTCTGCGGCCGACCATCGATGGAGTTGGTGGCCTCCTCGGACTGACCCTTGACCCCACCACGGGGCGTGGACTTAACATCGGAGTCGATCCCTTGCCTGTGGTCGCTCCAACCGCAGACTGTGGACTTTACATCGGGAGCTCACAGTCTCATGGGAGAGGCCGTGGATGTCGGAAACTCCAACGTTGCGGAATGGTTCGACCAGCCCCGATGCAGGGTTCGATCGCCCGGCACGGGGGAGCTGATCGCGGAGGGCCCAAACGCCGCCGGCTACGGGAGCCATGATCGTCCCGTCAACGGAGGGCTCGAGACCCCCGACCGCGGGAGAACAAAGAAGGGAAGAGATTGGACAGTGAGGAATGTGGAGGAGTCACTGTGGTGGATGTTTATGTTAAAATTGTGTTGTGTGTGTCTTGTTGCTTTTTTATTGGTATGACTGTACGACAAATCAAATTCCTCGTATGTTGCAAAATATACTTGGCTAATAAAGTATGAATGTGAAGGTAGACAAAAGTGCTGGAGAAACTCAGCGGGTGCAGCAGCATCTAGGAGCGAAGGAAATAGGCAACGTTTCGGGCCGAAACACAAGGGGAAATAGGCAACGTTTCGGGCCGAAACCCTTCTTCAGATCGATTCGGCCCGAAATGTTGCCTATTTCCTTCGCTAGAGGATTGTAAAACTAGAGGGCACAGGCTGAAGGTGAGAGGGGGAGAGATTTAAGAGGGACCTCAGGGGCAACCTTTTAGAAACATAGAAAATAGGTGCAGGAGTAGGCCATTTGGCCCTTCGAGCCTGCACCGCCATTCAATATGATCATGGCTGATCATCCAACTCAGTATCCTGTACCTGCCTTCTCTCCATACCCCCTGATCCCTTTAGCCACAAGGGCCACATCTAACTCCCTCTTAAATATAGCCAATGAACTGTGGCCTCAACTACCTTTTGTGGCAGAGAATTCCAGAGATTCACCACTCTCAGTGCTGTGTTTTCATCAGAGGGTTGTCCGTTTCTGGATCGAGCTGCCAGTGGAAGCTGGAGAAGCGGATACAAGTGCAACTTTTGAAAGACATTTGGGCAGATATATGGATGGGAAGGGCTAGCAGGGATGTGTGCCAAATTCCCAGGTGAATGGGTCTAGCCCAGAATGCCAACTGGGTCAGCACGGACAAGGTGGGCCGAAGGGCCTGACCCTGTGCTGGACAGCTCTGGACCCAAACAGACATCACTGTTGATGATCAGCCATGATCACATTGAATGGCAGTGCTGGCTCGAAGGGCCGAATGGCCCACTCCTGCACCTATTGTCTATTACATTTTCAATTTAGTCAACGTTCCCAATGACTGGACTGAATTTCCCGTACAAAGACACACTCAGGTCGAGGATAGTCTAATCTGAAAAACATGGCAAACATTTGGAAATAGCCCAGCGCTGTGGAGAAAGGGCTTTCCAGAGACACTTGCAAACACATTCCCTCCACAAAGTTATCGATCTGTTCCGTCTTCTGGAAAATCGCTGAATTAGTCTAAATTATTCATCTGTGCTAATGGATCACAGAGTTTAGAAATAGAATGAGAATAAACTACATGTGCAACATCATTAACAAAAATATTTGAGTATAGAAGTTGGGAGGTCATGTTGCAGTCATGTTGCAGTTGTATAAGATGTTGGTGAGACCGCATTTAGAATATTGTGTTCAGTTCTGGGAACTGTGTTATAGGAAAGATATTGTCAAGCTTGAAAGGGTTCAGAGAAGATTTACGAGGATGTTGCCAGGACTAGAGGGTGTGAGCTATAGGGAGAGGTTGAGTAGGCTGGGTCTCTATTCCATGGAGCGCAGGAGGATGAGGGGTGATCTTATCGAGGTGTACAAGATCACGAGAGGAATAGATCGGGTAGACGCACAGTCTCTGGTCCAGAGTAGGGGAATCGAGGACCAGAGGACATAGGTTCAAGGTGAAGGGGAAAAGATTTAATAGGAATCTGAGGGGTAACTATTTCACACAACGGGTGGTGGGTGTATGGAACAAGCTGCCAGAGGAGGTAGTTGAGGTTGGGACTATCCCAACGTTTAAGAGACATTTGGACAGGTAGATGAAAGGTGGGGCAAATGCAGGCAATTGGGATGAGGCAAATGAGGCAACAATGTTAGTATGGACAGGCTGGGCTGAAGGGCCTGTGTCCTTGATGTGTGACCATGGCTCGCCGAGTGTATTTTTGTACAGTTGTTCAGGTTTATTATAGTCACCTGTAGCGAGGTACAGTGAATAGCTTTGTTCTGCGTGGTGTCCAAACAGACCAGATAACACTACACATAAATACAATCAGGTCAAACTCCAGTCCAACAGGTGGAGCAAAGGGGAAGATACAGAGTGCAGGGGTGGAGTTAGTTCCCTATAGTTATTGGGTGGTGCTGAGTGTTTCGAGAATGAGGGATGTAACATAGCAAGATTCTGGGTAGAGTTGCTGCCTCACAGCGCCAGAGACCCGGGTTCCATCCTGACTACGGGCGCTGTCTGTACGGAGTTTGTACGTTCTCCCCGTGACCTGCGTGGGTTTTCACCGGGCGCTCCGGTTTCCTCCCACACTCCAAAAACGTGCAGGTTTGTAGATTAACTGGCTTGGTATAAATGTTAACTAAATAGTCTCTTGTGCGTGTAGGATTAGTGTGCGGTCTCGGTGGGCCAAAGGGCCAGTCTCAATAGACAATAGACGCAGGAGTAGGCCATTTGGCCCTTCGAGCCAGCACCGCCATTCAATGTGATCATGGCTGATCATCCCCAATCAGTACCCCGTTCCTGCCTTCTCCCCATATCCCCTGACTCCGCTATCTTTAAGAGCTCTATCTAGCAAGCATCCAGAGAACCTGCCTCCACCACCCTCTGAGGCAGAGAATTCCACACTCACAACCCTCTGTGAGAAAAAGTGTTTCCTCGCCTCCGTTCTAAATGGCTCACTCCTTATCCTTAAACTGTGTGGCCCCTGTTTCCGCACTGTATCTCTCAACTAAACTAAGCTGGTAGCTGGAGAATGTTCCCATATAAGTGTGAATTTGCTTAGACCACGTTGTCACGGGGATTCCCAGAGTAAGCCACACATTCTACCGCGGTGAGGTGTCCCACTGTAAACACACCGCTGGTCGCTAACGACCAAGGTAACCAGGCCTCTGCTGAAGACCACCTCTGTTTGAAGCTTCCCCCCCCCTCCCCCCCTTGAATAACGTTTCCAAACTCACCCTGCACAAACTGTTTGAACATGGATGTTCCTTTCATTTTATTGCCATCTGATCTGCCAGGGTACATATTGAAGATATGACATGAACGCAGAAGAATTATGTACTGGTCAGGTCAATATTTTGTAGTTTTTGATATGATGTATTGATATTTACACAGTAGATTGGGGGGGGGGGGGGGGGGGGGGGGAAGCAAAGTCCACAACATGGTGATACATTAGGAAACAAATTAAAAAAAAACTCAAAATGTACACCATACACGATATCAGTTTTTTTACACAGAGGTAAAAATGCTTATTGTAAAAAAAAAACTAAATATCACTACAACAGGGTTTTAGTATACAATTAGTGGAGGCACTTTCATCTCATCCTTGATAGATGTACATTGGCTGTAGATTGCCCGACCTACAATGGTTCACTTCCTGACCACAGATACAAAAATAAATCTGATTTGTTTCCCCCTTCCCCCCCCCCTCCCACCCACCCCCCCCCCCCACACATACACACACGCCTCTCTGTGTGTCCTCACCCCTCACACAGACTGTTTTGTTGTCCTTGGTATTGAGTCAGCTGATCAGGACCAACCTGCCACTGGGTGGGTGCAAGACGAGATCTAGACTCAAACACAAAAAAAAAACCCAACCCCCTCCCCTCCCCTCCCAGCCCACGCCTCGATTTACACATCTACAGGGTGTGTGTAAGCGTGGGAAGAACGGCCGATAATTTAAAATAAATTGTCACACCAGACTTGTCGTAGGAACGGACACGTCCTGATGGGATGGCACTCGCTGTGTGTCTGTGTTATGCCAGCGAGCTTACTGTGAGATTACTGCTAAACCTCCGGGGGGAAAAGTTAGTGTAGACGTGAGGCCCATGGTTGTGGTCGTGTTCCAATGTAGTTAAGACCCCCACGGTGATTTTTAATCAGCTCTATTGCAAGGTAGACAAAAATGCTGGAGAAACTCAGCGGGTGCGGCAGCATCTATGGAGCGAAGGAAATGGGCAAGGTTTCGGGCCGAAAGCCGGAAGGAAATAGGCGACGTTTCGGGCCCGAAACGTCGCCTATTTCCTTCGCTCCATAGATGCTGCCTCACCCGCTGAGTTTCTCCAGCATTTTTGTCTACCTTCGATTTTCCAGCATCTGCAGTTCCTTCTCAAACAGCTCTTATTGCAAACTTGGTGTGTGGACAAGGGGCGGGCAGGTCAGCGACTGCCTGGCGTGAGATTGTGGTCCCAGGCCACCGGAGTGATGTTACTCACACCAGTTAAAGCCCCCCTCTCCCTCTGGTCAACTCCACTCGCTGAAGTTGCTCAGGGCCGCCCCTACCCACCAGGATCAGGGGGATATGGGGAGGAGGCAGGAACGGGGTACCGATTGTGGATGATCAGCCATGATCACATTGCATGGCGGTGGTGCTGGCTCGAAGGGGCCGAATGGCCTCTACGCCTGCACCTATTGTCTATTGAGTCTAGTGCCGCGCGGTTATCAGAAGTGTTTGATCATCAACGATGCAGATGCATGGATGCATTTGCTCAGGAGTGGCCCAAATGCAGCTCTCAGTCCGTGGCATTGGGAAGCTTCCTGTCCAGGGTGAGAGACGGGGAGACATGTTGAGCCACGGGACGGCAATGGTCAGCTTCACCAGCCGCCTCCAACTAAAACCCACCAGGTTGTACCCAGCTGATCTTCAAATAAATATTTTACAAAATGGCTAGTCCCAGTGTTACAAAAATATTCTTTCAAAGCGTAAGCTTTCGACGCGAGGGTCTGTGGACTAACCCTGAGTGACCTGAGCAAGTAAGATTTTGAAGGAAGAGTGATCTCTCTCCCCCCCCCACCCTGTCCATCTGGTGAAGTTTACAACTACACGGGTTGCTAAGGCTTTGACAATCCCGATTTTTTTTCTTCCTTCGAGGACACTTTGTGCTTTTCAAAAAAAACGATCAACGTTAGGTCCCGCGCGGATCGACCCGCGGTTCCATCGGCGGTGTGGGGTGTGTGGTGGGGTGCGCGTACCAGCCCACACACGTGTACCAGCCCACGCACGTGTGTTTAATTCCGTCTCTACGCCCCAAACCAGCGGCAGAGGTCGGAGCCAGGGCGGAGCTGTCTGTGGCAACTGCACCATAACTCACCAGAGTCTGTGGCAACTGTGCCGTAGTTCACCAGAGACTGCGGCAACCGGTCCATAACTCACCAGAGTCTGTGGCAACCGCACCACAACGCACCAGAGACCGTGGCAACCGCACCACAACTCACCAGAGACCATGGTAACCGCGCCGTAGTTCACCAAAGACAGGCAACAGCCAGCAAACATAAGTGAGCAAAATCAGACGAGCAGAATCTTAACAGCTAGACGAAGGCAGAGGCACCCTGCTGAATGTAGTGGACAAATATCACCCCCTTGTGATTGTACGAGCTGCGAGGCTGTGGAAGCAACAGTCAAGGAGCCTGCTGATATAGTATTATTATCACATCATCTTTAGTGTATTCACAATTAAAGTGAGAACTCGATTCAAGGAACACTTTAAGTAGAAAAGCAGTTCCTACGCTTCTTCTCAAAAATCAAACATTTTGACAGAAACCCAATAAAAATATGTGGGCTAAGTATTATTCCTTGAGGGTCGATCATTGCTTTAGAGTTCAGAGGTTAGGCAAAAGCTTGTTCGTTACTACTTGAAGAACGACTCTGAAGAGGGTTAGATTTTAGTAAATGTCAGAGCATTTTGATTAGGAAGCAGAGTAGTTTTGGCTTGGTACAGCGAAGACAATACTGTGTTGTGAGCGTGTTTCTACCACGCTGTTGTCCCCCCCGAGACAGTCACACACGATACCCGACTTCAGGGCACAATCTCGGTTAATCCAGCACGAACCGTTCACCCCATCTTCCTCCGATAACTCGACATCCGACTGCCAAATGAGGACAGGCCACCTTGGCATCTGTGTGTAGCCAGCTTCAAGCCAGCCTAAAGAAGACACAGAGTGCTGGAGTAACTCAGCAGGTCAGGCAGCATCTGTGGAGAACATGGATAGGTGACGTTTCACAGAGTGCTGGAGTAACTCAGCGGGTCAGGCAGCATCTGTGGAGAACATGGATAGGTGACGTTTCACAGAGTGCTGGAGTAACTCAGCGGGTCAGGCAGCATCTGTGGAGAACATGGATAGGTGACGTTTCAGGTCGGGACCCTTCTTCAAACTTCTCCAGAGATGCTGCCTGACCCTCTGAGTTACTCCAGCACTCTGTGTCTGTTTTGGTAATCCAGCATCTGCAGTTCCTTGTTTCCACACACGCACACACACACACACACACGCACACACGCATAGCTCAACTCTCACCCGCATTAGATTCTTAGAAAAATTATAAACAATTGTGAGACATTCTTATATATATATCCATGATAGACAAGTCTAGTTGTTAAGGTTAGTTGTGTGTGGCGCTGATGGTGTCCAGTCAGGTAGTGTCTACACGTGCACGCACGCACGCACGCACACAGAGACCAGCGTTGCGGTTTCCGCACCACAATGTGATCAGGATGTTCCATCTCCAGAGCAGTGTCCGATGTCCTGTACACCACATGGCCGCTCAGCCCACCGCCTTGTGCTTGCCCCCGCAGCAGCGGCACATCACGCCGCACTTGTAGCAAGCCCGCAGCGGGAGGTAACAGCAGATACACGGGGCAATGAAGGAGAGTGCGATCAACGCCAGCCAGCGCAGGCAGAACTTCTCGTCGGCCGTGTCGCAGGAGCAGGGGTCCGAGTAGTCTCCCTCGGGATCGGACATGCAGTGGTAGAGCATGCTGTCAGCGCACCACATACAGCTGGTACGGCGGATGCATGTCCGGATGGGGTCGGGAGCGTCCTGGCACTGCCCCCGCCGGTTCTCCTCGTGGTTGAACATGTCACGGCAGTAGACGCACCGGGACCGCTCGCCGTCGTCGATGCGTCGCCGCAGCTTGGACTTGGACGGGGCGGGCTGGGTCTTCACCACCGCCACCACCCCCACCCCCACCCCGCCCTTCAGCTCCTTGCCAAAGCCAAAGTCCGAGCTCTCCACGTAGGGGTAGTTGTAGTCGTGCTTGGGCGCGTCGCTCTTGTCGAAGTGGACGTACGAGTCGCCGTCTCCCTGCTCGCCGTACTTGGGCCTGACCGCCGCGTAGCGGTAGTCCTCGTATCGTTCCCGCAACCACGCCTTCTCCCGCGGGTTGATCCGCACGATCTCCTCTTCATCGTCTCGGAAACTCACGTGTCGTTGCTTGGGCACGGACTAGGGTTCAAAGGGAAAGACGTTAACGCACACACGCTCTGATTCAACGATACACCGCGGAAACAGGCCTTTCGGCCCACCCAGTCCGTGCCCACCGGCCATCACCCGTCACCTAGTGAGACCAGACCTGGAGTATTACGTGCAGTTTTGGTCCCCTAATTTGAGGGAGGACATTCTTGCTATTGAGGGAGTGCAGTCTAGGTTTACAAGGTTAATTCCCGGGATGGCAGGACTGTCATATGCTGAGAGAATGGAGCAGCTGGGCTTGTACACTCTGGAGTTTAGAAGGATGAGAGGATATCTCATTGAAACATATAAGATTATTAAGGGTTTGGACACGTTAGAGGCAGGAAACATGTTCCCGATGTTGGGGGAGTCCAGAACCAGGGGCCACAGTTTAAGAATAAGGAGTAAGTCATTTAGAACGGAGACGAGGAAACACTTTTTCTCACAGAGAGTGGCGAGTCTGTGGAATTCTCTGCCTCAGAGGGCGGTGGAGGCCAGTTCTCTGGATGCTTTCAAGAGAGAGCTAGATAGGGCTCTTAAAAATAGCGGAGCCAGGGGATATGGGGAGAAGGCAGGAACGGGGCACTGATTGGGGATGATCAGCCATGATCACATTGAATGGCGGTGCTGGCTCGAAGGGCCAAATGGCCTCCTCCTGCACCTGTTGTCTATTGCCTGATTTCCCTCCTGGGATGAATAAAGTTCTATCGTATCTTATTGACTAACGAACTCCTCACTTGGACCAGCCCCTGACGTAACTGTTCAGCAGACCACAGGACCAGAACGTTGGTGTACTGCATGGGGAAAGGTGCCCGATATGTGCCTCCAATTCAGGTTTACTGCGCTCTTCACAAATAGCACCGCACACTTTGTTACCAACTGAAGTTTGGCAGATAGCCTGCTTGCAGTAACATGCTGCTGACATTGCAATGCCCCTGGTCTGCTGTAGATCGCATGTCCCAACCCCATGAATATTTTGCGCAGAATTCAGGGCGTCATGGTGATGCAGTGGTAGAGCTACTGCCTTGCTGCGCCAGACACCCGGGCTCCGTCCCGACTACAGGCGCTGTCTGTACGGTGTTTGCACGTTCTCCCCGTGGGTTTTCTCCGAGATCTTCGATTGCCTCCCACACTCCAAAGACGTGCAGGTTTGTAAGTTAATTGCCTTGGTGTAAATGTAAAATTGTTCCTCGTGTGCGGGGATCGCTGGTCAGCACGGACTCGGTGGGCCGAAGGGCCTGTTTCCGTGCTGTATCTCTAAACTAAAAAGTAAACCAATCCCATGATAATGCATCATGGCGCTGAATCCCTAGATTGAAGGGAAACATTCCAAATATGGCCCATTATTCCCTCAACATCCAAGACGTTAATAACTAATCCAGATGTTGCAATAAGCCGGCGTGCAGTCAACAAACCAACGCAACATCTTGCTAACATCTGTTTCCCTCTTAACTTTTATTTAAAACTGTAACTTTCTTCACAATTACCGGTGGTGGACAAACAATTTTCATTACTTTTCTCCAGAGATGCTGCCTAACCAAAGAATGATCCCAGGAATGAGTGGATTAACCTACGATGAGCGTTTGTCGGCACTGGGCCTGCACTCGCTGGAGTTTAGAAGAATGAGGGGGGACCTCATTGAAACTTACCGAATAGTGAAAGGCCTGGATAGAGTGGATGTGGAGAGGATGTTTCCACTAGTGGGAGAGTCTAGGACCAGAGGTCACAGCCTCAGAATTAAAGGATGTCCTTTTAGGTAGGAGATGAGGAGGAATTTCTTTAGTCAGAGGGTGGTGAATCTGTGGGATTCTTTGCCACAGACGGCTGTGGAGGCCGTCAGTGGATATTTTTAAGGCGGAGATAGATTCTTGCTTAGTACGGGTGTCAGAGGTTATGGGGAGAAGACAGGAGAATGGGGTTAGAAGGGAGAGATCGATCATATAACCATATATGAATGGTGGAGTAGACTTGTCCTTTAATTCTGAGGCTGTGTCCTCTGGTCCTAGACTGCTCTGCCCAGGACAAGAAGGCTCTGCAGAGAGTAGTGTGTTCGGCCGAACGCACTATGGGAACTACAATCGCCCCTCTGCAGGAACTATACATCAGGAGGTGCAACTCCAGAGCCAACAAGATCATGGGAGACCCCTTCCACCCCTGCAATGGACTGTTCCAGCTGCTACGGTCAGGCAAACGCCTCCATTGCCATG
Source organism: Amblyraja radiata (assembly GCF_010909765.2). Lineage (NCBI taxonomy): Eukaryota > Metazoa > Chordata > Chondrichthyes > Rajiformes > Rajidae > Amblyraja > Amblyraja radiata. The sequence goes on along the minus strand of NC_045963.1, from coordinate 79,998,433 downwards.
CTGTGAGAACGGAGAGGTTGAGAAGGAGTTTCTTCCCAGAGGCCATTAGGACTGTAAACTCTTACCTCACCAGGGGCTAACATTTACTGGACCACTCTACTGGGTTTTAAAAAAGTGCTGGGTTTTTTTTCCCCTTTTTCCTTCCGCCCACAATATTTAATATGTAAAAGAATATGCGATTCTGTTCCATTCTGTTTGCAGTTTGTTTGTTTGTTTGTTTGCACAAAGTCCGCGAGCATTGCCACTTTTTATTTCACTGCACATCTCGTATGTGTATGTGACGCATAAACTTGACTTGATGCTGGAGAATCGAAGGTAGACAAAATTGCTGGAGAAACTCAGCGGGTGCGGCAGCATCTATGGAGCGAAGGAAATAGGCAACGTTTCGGGCCGAAACCCTTCCGGGTTCCGTGTGTGTGTGTGTGTGTGTGTGTGTGTGTGTGTGTGTGTGTGTGTGTGTATGTGTGAGTGTGTGTGTATGTGTGTGTGTGGGTATGTGTGTATGTGTGTATGTGTGTGTGTGTGTGTGTGTGTGTGTGTGTGGGTGTGTGTATGTGTGTGTGTGTGTGTGTGTGTACGCATGTGTGTGTGTGTGTATGTGTGAGAGTGTGTGTGTGTGTGTGTGTGGGTGTGTGTGTGTGTGTGGGTGTGTGTGTGTGTGGTGTGTATGTGTGTGTGTGTGTGTGTGTGTATGTGTGTGTGTGTGTGTACGCATGTGTGTGTGTACGCGTGTGTGTGTGTGTGTGTGTACGCGTGTACGCGTGTGTGTACGGGTGTGTGTGTGTACGCGTGTGTGTGTGTACGCGTGTGAGTGTGTACGCGTGAGTGTGTACGCGTGTCTATGTGTGTGTGTACGCGTGTGTGTGTGTACGCGTGTGTGTGTGTACGCGTGTGTGTGTGTACGCGTGTGTGTGTGTACGTGTGTGTGTGTATGTGTACGCGTGTGTGTGTGTACGCGTGTGTGTACGCGTGTGAGTGTGTACGCGTGAGTGTGTGTACGCGTGTGTGTGTGTACGCGTGTGTGTGTGTACGCGTGAGTGTGTGTACGCGTGTGTGTGTGTACGCGTGTGCGTGTGTGTGTGTGTGTATGTGCGTGTGTGTGTGTGTGTATGTGCGTGTGTGTGTGTGTGTGCGTGTGTTTGTGCCTCACCTGCTCTAGGAGGTAGTTGTCAGGGCTGTAATGGTCAAGTGCGTGTCTCAGGGGACATAGGGGCCGGTGGGTCTCGGTCACAGTGGGGGTCAACACCCTCACCGGCGGCTCCTTCCTGCTCGACGAGTTTGACGAACTGTCTGTCGTGGCCTTTGGAGAAAACAAACATCAGGTCATAAGTAAGTAAGTCAGTAAGTTTATTGGCCAAGTATTCACATACAAGGAATTTGCCTTGGTGCTCCGCCCACAAGTAACAACATGACATACAGTGACAGTTACGAATGACTCAGAAAACACTAAACATTAATAATAATAAAACATTAATGATAAAACACCATTGATCAAGCATGTGAACCAACAAAATACCAGATCAAAGGGAGGCTACAGATTTTTGGCTGTTGAGTAGAGTTTTTACGTGGATAAAAACTGTTTTTATGTCTGGCTGTGGCAGCTTTGACAGTCCGGAGTCGCCTTCCAGAGGGAAGTGATTCAAAGAGTTTGTGGCCAGGGTGAGAGGGGTCAGAGATGATCTTACCCGCTCGCTTCCTGGCGATAGGCGAAGTGATAGGAGCAGAATTAGACCATTCGGCCCATCATGTCTACTCCGCCATTCAATCGTGACCATCTGAGGGCAAGATCATCTCTGACCCCTATCACCCTGGAGGAGGGGATACAGCTGGAAGAGGCTGGGAAAAGGGTATATCCCGGTGAGGTACAGGGAGGAGAGGGGAGGGAGTTAGCCAGGGGGTGGCCCAGGCTGCAGTCTGTAGGTACGTCTGCCATAACCAAAGTCCATGATAGAGAGGTTGCTAACACGAGTTCACTGTGCTGCCTTGTGCAAGTTTTACTTCCCTATTGTGATTATGTCCGGCGACTTAAAATAATTTCATTTCTGCATTATTATGGTCCCTTTACCTAGTCTCATCGATGTTCATTTATGTGGCAGGGCGGCACGGTGGAGCAGCGGTAGAGTTGCTGCCTCACAGCGCCAGAGACCCGGGTTCCATCCCGACTACGGGTGCTGTCTGTACTGAGTTTGTACGTTCTCCCCATGACCTGCGTGGGTTTTCTCCAAGAACTTCGGTTACCTCCCACACTCCAAAGACGTGCAGGGCTTGTAGATTAATTGGCTCAGTATAAGTTTAAACATTGGCCCTGTGTAGGATAGTGTTAATGGGCCGAAGGGCCTGTTTCCTTGTTGTATCTCCAAATTAGCTGTGTGTGTTATTGTGTTAATGGACCTGTAAAGCCCGCTATTGCCATTGTCCCATTTCCAGTACATGTGACAAGTAAACTGGTCGGATAAATGGTGTCAGATTAGGAGAAGGGGAGGTGCAACGAGACCTGGGTGTCCTTGTACATCAGTCATTGTAAGTAAGCATGCAGATACAGCAGGCAGTGAAGAAAGCTAATGGCATGTTGGCCTTCATTGCAAGAGGATTTGAGTTTCGGAGCAAGGAGGTCCTACTGCAGTTGTACAGGGCCCTGGTGAGACCACACCTGGAGTATTGTGTGCAGTTTTGGTCTCCTAGTTTGAGGAAGGACATTCTTGCTATTGAGGGAGTGCAGCGTAGGTTTATAAGGTTAATTCCTGGGATGGCGGGACAGACATATAATAAAAGAATGGGTCGACTGGGCTTGTATTCGCTGGAATTTAGAACGATGAGAGGGGATCTTATAGAAGCATATAAAATTCTTAAGGGATTGGACACGCTAGATGCAGGAAAAATGTTCCCGATGTTGGGGGAGTCCAGAACCAGGAGCCACAGTTTAAGAATAAGGGTAGACCATTTTAGACAGAGATGAGGAAAAACCTCTTCACCCAGAGAGTTGTGTGAATCTGTGGAATTCTCTGCCACAGTGGAGGCCAATTCACTGGATGTTTTCAAGAGAGAATTAGATTTAGCTCTTAGGGCTAACAGAATCAAGGGATAAAGCAGGAACGGGGTACTAGAAACATAGAAAATAGGTGCAGGAGGAGGCCATTCGGCCCTTCGAGTCAACACCGCATTCATTGTGATCATGGCTGATCGTCCCGAATCAATAACCCATGCCTGCCTTCTCCCCATATCCCTTGACTCAACTAGCCCCTAGAGCTCTATCTAACTCTCTCTTAAATCCATCCAGTGATTTTGCCTCCACTGCCCTCAGACTGATAGGGGGTGGCAGGAGGCGGGGAGAAGAAAGGAAAAAGGAGGAGGAGCCCGAGGGCTGAGGAAGGGGAGGAGACAGCAAGGGCTAACAGAATTGTGAGAATTCAATGTTCATGCCACCAGGATGCAGACTCCCCAAGCGGAATATGAGGTGCTGTTCCTCCAATTTCCGGTGTTGCTCACTCTGGCCGTGGAGGAGGCCCAGGACAGAGCGGTCGGATACAGAATGGGAGGGGGAGTTGAAGTGCTGAGCCACCGGGAGGTCAGGTTCGTTAATGTGGACGGAGCGAGGTGTTCGGCGAAACGATCACCACGCCTACGCTTGGTCTCACCAATATAGATCTGCTGACATCTAGAGCAGCGGATGCTCTAATCTTATATGTTTCAATAAGATCCCCTCTCATTCTTCTAAACTCCAGAGTGTACAAGCCCAGCCGCTCCATTCTCTCAGCATATGACAATCCCGCCATTCCAGGAATTCATCTTGTAAACCTACGCAGCACTCCCTCAATAGCAAGAATGTCCTTCCTCAAATTAGGGGACCAAAACTGCACACAATACTCCAGGTGTGGTCTCACTAGGGCCCTAAACAACAGCAGAAGGACCTCTTTGCTCCTATACTCAACTCCTCTTGTTATGAAGGCCAACATGCCATTCGCTTTCTTCACTGCCTGCTGTACCTGCATGCTTACTTTCAGTGACTGATGAACAAGGACCCCCAGATCCCGTTGTACTTCCCCTTTTCCCAACTTGACACAATTTAGATAATAATCTGCCTTCCTGTTTTTGCTACCAAAGTGGATAACCTCACATTTATCCACATTAAACTGCATCTGCCATGCATCTGCCCACTCACTCAACCTGTCCAAGTCATCCTGCATTCTCATAGATCCTCCTCACAGTTCACACTGCCACCCAGCTTTGTGTCATCTGCAAATTTGCTAATGTTATTTTAAATCCCTTCATCTAAATATTGTAAATAGCTGCGGTCCCAGCACCGAGCCTTGCGGTACCTCACTAGTCACTGCCTGCCATTCTGAAAGGGACCCGTTAATCCCTACTCTTTGTTTCCTGTCTGCCAACCAATTTTCTATCCATGTCAGCACTCTACCCCCAATACCATGTGCTCTAATTTTGCCCACTAATCTCCTATGTGGGACCTTATCAAAGGCTTTCTGAAAGGCCAGGTACACTACATCCACTGGCTCTCCCTTGTCCATTTTCCTAGTTACATCCTCAAAACATTCCAGAAGATTAGTCAAGCATGATTTCCCCTTCGTAAATCCATGCTGACTCGGACCCATCCTGACCCCTGTAGCTAATCCCCTATAATCCAGGCATCGTTCTTGTAAACTTCCTCCGCCCCCTATCCAAAGCCCCCACATTTAGTTTGGTTCAGTTTAGAGACACAGCGCGTCAACAGGCCCCTTTGGGCCACCTATTCCACTCCGACCAGCGACCCCCTCCGTACACTGGTTCTGTCACGCACCACTTCTGCATCGAACACATTGGGGGGCAATTTACACCAAGCCAATTAACCTACAAAACTGGCAAGTTTGGAGTGCTGGGGGAAACCGGAGCACCCGGAGAAAACCCACGCAGGTCACGGGGAGAACGTACAAACTCCGCACAGACAGCACCCGTAGTCAGGATAGAACCCGGATCTCTGGCGCTGTGAGGCAGCAACTCTACCGCTGCTCCACCGTGCCGCACTATTTGATTACAATAAAGGAGCTATAGAAATATGAGCTGTCGTTAGATGCTACATTATACTGAGGTATGGTGTGTACAACAGACGTCTTAAACTTCACCAACACTGCAGCCAATAATGTAATCATTCAAAAAACACTAGGGCCTGTCCCACGCAGGTGATGTTTTTGGCGACTGCCAGCGACTGTCACAGTCATAGCAGGTCACCAAAAATCGGTGACTGGACCCCCCCCCACCCCCCCCACGACAATGTCTACGACAACCTACCACCTAGTCGACGTTAAGCTACAGCAAACTACCGGCAACCGGCGACTCATTATGACGTCCACCTACGACCACACCTACGACAACCTACGTCCACCCACGACAAGCCACGACAGGCTACTACCGTGTCGGCGACAACTGAAGACAATTCAGTCGCCGGTACCTGTCGCCAGTTGGCGTAGGTAGTCGCCAATGGAATTCACCGGTCAGCACCAGTGACAACCTGCGTCACCCTGGCGACAACATACGACAGAGCCTACGTCAGGAGAAGTCAAGCTACGCTCATTGGCGCCGAACCCACTGCCGCCGAAATGTTCAAAATCCAGCGGCGACCAGAAAGACGCTACGCCTCTTTGGGCGACTGCGGAGACGACTCACGACCGTACAGGCGACCATGTGGAGACAGCCTAACAAAAATCACCTAAGTGGGACAGGGGCTTAACCGAGTAGGGACAAAGTTATCAACGTATTAATGGGCCAGGATTTAAAATTCATTAACATAGGAAGTAAAGTACACAAAGGAAGCAGGTGACAGGATATCCCCGGCTGCATGGATGGAACAAGATTCCAACTACCGTTCCCACTGACATCTGTAGACCACTGTGCCTGGCATCTGTGGTGAGAAAGCTCCCGGGAGCGATTCGGAGGGATCAGATATATATGCATTTGGAAATGTGTGGGATGGAACTGCAGATGCCGGTTTAAACATACTTGGCTAATGAATTAGGGTTGTGATTATGAGGCTGACACAAATGTCAGAGTAGCTCAGCGGGACAGGCAGCATTTCTGGAGAGAAGGAATGGGTGACGTTTCGTGTCGAGACCCTTCTTCAGACTGATTGAGCCTGAAGAAGGCTGGATATTAAACATCACCCATTCCTTCTCTCCAGAGATGCTGCCTGTCCCGAAACAAAACATAGAAAAATAGGTGCAGGAGCCGGCCATTTAGCCCTTCGATGTGATCATGGCTGATCATCCCCAATCAGTACCCCATTCCTGCTTTCTCCCCATATCTCATGATTCAGTTAGTCCGAAGAGCTAAATCTAACACCCTCTTGAATACATCCAGCGAATTGGCCTCCACTGCCTTCTGTGGCAGAGAATTCCAGATTCACAACTCTCTGGGTAAAAATGTTTTTCCTCTTCTCAGTTGTAAATGGCCTACCCCTTATTCTTGGACTGTGACCCATGGTTCTGGACTCCCCCAACATGGGGAACATCTAGCCTGTCCAATCCTATAAGAATTTTATATGTTTCTATAAGATTCCCTCTCATCCTTCTAAATTCCAGTGAATACAAGCCCAGTCGACCCATTCTTTCATCATATGACAGTCCCGCCATCCCGGGAATTAACCTGGTGAACCTACGCTGCACTCCCTCAATAGCAAGAATGTCCTTCCTCAAATTAGGAGACCAAAATTGCCACAATACTCCAGGTGTGGTCTCACCAGGGCCCTGTACAACTGCAGTAGGACCTCCTTGCTCCTGAACTCAAATCCTCTCACAATGAAGGCCAACATACCATTAGCTTTCTTCACTGCCTGCTGTACCTGCATGTTTACTTTCAGTGACTGATGAACAAGGACACCCAGGTCTTGTTGCACCTCCCCTTTTCCTAATCTGACACCATTCAGATAATCATCTGCCTTCCTGTTCTTGACACCAAAATGGATAACCTCACATTTATCCACATTAAACTGCATCTGCCATGCATCTGTCCACTCACCCAACCTATCCAAGTCACCCTGCATTCTCATAGCATCCTCATCGCAGCTCACACTGCCACCCAGCTTTGTGTCATCCGCAAACTTGGAGATGTCACATTTAATTCCCTCGGCTAAATCGTTAATATATATTGTGAACAACTGGTGTCCCAGCACCGAGCCTTGCGGTACCCACTAGCCTGCCATTCTGAAAAGGGCATGTTAATCCCTACTTCCTGTCTGCCAACCAGTTCTCCATCCATGTCAATACCCAATCCCCAATACCATGTGCTCTATTTTGCACACTAATCCCTTGTGTGGGACCTTGTCAAAGGCTTTTTGAAAGTCCAGATACACCACATCCACTGGCTCTCCCTTATCCATTCTACTTGTTACATCCTAAAATAATTCCAAAAGACTAGTCAAGCATGATTTCCCCTTCATAAATCCATGCTGACTTTGACCGATCCTGTCACTGCTTTCCAAATGTGCTGCTATTACATCTTTAATAATTGACTCAAGCATCTTCCCCACTACCGATGTAAGGCTAACTGGTCTATCATTCCCCATTTTCTCTCTCCCTCATTTCTTAAAAAGTGAAGTTACATTGGCTCCACTCCAGTCCACAGGAACTGATCCAGAGTCGATAGAACATTGGAAAATGATCACCAATGCATCCCCGAATTCTAGGGCCACCTCCCTGAGTACTCTGGGATGCAGACCATCAGGCCCTGGGGATTTATCGGCCTTCAGTCCCAACACCATTTCCTGACTGAAGTTTCAGTCTGAAGAAGGGTTTCAGCCTGAAACGTTGCCTATTTCCTTCGCTCCGTAGATGCTGCTGCACCCGCTGAGTTTCTCCAGCTTTTTTGTGTACCTTCGATTTTCCAGCATCTGCAGTTCCTACTTGAACACCATTCCCTGACTAATGTGGATTCCCTTCAGTTCCTCCCTCCCACTAGATCCTCGGTCCCCTAGTATTTCTGGGAGATTGTTTGAGTCTTACTTAGTGAAGACAGAACCAAAGTACTCCTTTAACTGTTCTGCCATTTCTTTGTTTCCCATTATAAATTCAGCATTCTGTGTCTATCTTCCGTCTAAACCAGCATCTGCAGTTCCTTCCGACACGGAAGAGTCGAGGCCAAGGAACAGGCCGGTCTGAAACACTATGGCAGTTCATGAAGCAGCTGGTGATGGTTAACATGTGGAGAACATTCCTGACGTGTCGCTGCATTCCTCATCAACAGCACACAGGGAGAAAAGGCCTTCACTCCTCCCAAAACTCTCCCCGTAATCTTCAAGGGAACAAATGCGTGTGTGGCTGGGCCGTGAATAAGGCATGTGTCTAAATTTAAACTTTCCATTTTCAACTATTTATATCCGTCTGTAATTAGGTGAATCATGTCAACACCCACAGAAAGCTTGTTGCCCCGCCCCGCATATATATTCACCTCCACTCCTCTCCTCCCCTCCTCCCCTACTTCCCTCCCCTCCCCCTACTCTCCTTCTCCCCTCCCCCTCTCCCCCTCACTCTCCTGCCCCTCCCCCACCCCTCTCCCCCTCCCTCTCCCCCCCCCTCCCCCTCTCCTTACCACTCCTCCCCCCATCCCCCTTCTCCCACTTCCTCCCTCCCCCTCCTCTCCTTCCCTCCCCTACCCCTCTCTCACCTCCCCCCCTTCCCTCCCCCTACTCCCCTCCCCCCCCTCCCCTCCCCCCCACTCCCCTCCTCTCCCCTTCTCCCTCTCTCCTCCCTCCACTCTCCCCTCACCCTTCTTCTCTCCCTCTCCATCTGCCCCTCTCCTCCTCCCTCTCCCCTCCCCACCCATCTCCCCTCTTCTCCCCCCCTCCCTCCTCCCTCACCTCCCTCTCTCCTCACTCTCCCCTCCCCTCCCCTCCCCTCCCCCCTACGCCCCTCCCAGTGGCCCTGGGTCAGTGCTACGTATATTGGAGTGTAGGAAGGAACTGCAGATGCTGGTTTAAACCGAAAATAGACACAAAAAGCTGGAGTAACTCAGCGGGACAGGCAGCATCTCTGGAGAGAAGGAATGGGTGACGTTTCGGGTCGAGACCCTTCTTCAGACCGGTTTGGGATAAGGGAAACGAGAGATATAGACAGCGATGTGGAGAGATAAAGAACAATGAATGAAAGATATGCAAAACAGTAACGATGATGAAGGAATCAGGCCATTGTTAGCTGTTTGTTGGGTGAAAACGAGAAGCTGGTGCGACTTGGGTGGGGGAGGGACAGATATAGAGGGAATGCCGGGGCTACCTGAAGTGAGAGAAATCAATATTCATACCACTGGGCTGTAAGCTGCCCAAGTGAAATATGAGATGCTGTTCCTCCAATTTGCGTTTAGCCTCACTCTGACAATGGAGGAGACCGAGGACAGAAAGGTCAGCGGTAACGTTGCTGCCTCACAGCGCCAGAGACCCGGGTTCGATCCTGACTACGGGCGCTGTCTGAACGGAGTTTGCACGTTCTCCCCGTGACCGGCGTGGGTTTTCTCCGAGATCTTCAGTTTCCTCCCACACTCCAAAGACGTACAGGTTTGTAGGTTAATTGGTTTTGGTAAGTTATCCCTTGTGTGTGTGGGATAGAACTAGGGTTCGGGTTGATTGATGGACAGAGCCGAAGGGCCTGTTTTCACACTGTATCTCCAATCTAAACTAAATTTTCATTATTTTAACTTTCATTGCAAAGTCTTACTGACATTGGTGGGTGGAGGTTGCACTACATCCATGAACGCATGGCTACAACCTTCCCCCAGCTCTCACAACGCCTGGCTAAGATCAGAACGGGCCACAATCAACATTCTACATCGACCGTGAATGGGGAACAGCCGGAGAGACTTTCAAAGAGAGATCTCGAGAAAGCTGAATGGCTGCAGATAATTAAATGACCAATTATTCAAAGCTTTGAAATCCCTTCAGGCATTCAGTCGGAAGTGCAATTCACCATCCCCAGTAGACAGGATACATGGTGCTGGAGGCTAAATGAGCATCATGGCAGGAGAGGTTGAGTAGACAATAGTAGGCCATTCGGCCCTTCGAACCAGCACCACCATTCAATGTGATCATGGCTGATCATCCCCATTCAGTACCCCGTTCCTGCCTTCTCCCCATATCCCCTGACTCCGCTATCTTTAAGAGCCCTATCCAGCTCTCTCTTGAAAGTATCCAGAGAACCGGCCTCCACCGCCCTCTGAGGCAGAGAATTCCACATACTCACAACTCTCTGTGTGAGAAAAAGTGTTTCCTCGTCTCCGTTCTAAATGGCTTACCCCTTATTCTTAAAACTGTGGCCACTTAGACTGGGACTCTATTCCTTGGCAGCAGGAGGATGAGTACTGATCTTACAGAAGTGTATAAGATCATGAGAGGAATAGTTTGGGTAGATGCACAGAGTCTCCTGCCCAGAGTAGGGGAATCGAGGACCAGAGGACATATTTTGGTTCAAACTGAAGAGGAAAAACTTTAATAGGGATCCGAGGGGTAACTTTTTGCTGGGTGTATGGAACGAGCTGCCACAGAGGAGGTAGTTGAGGCTGGGACTATTTCATCATTTAAGAATCAGTTAGACAGGTACGTGGACAGGACAGGTTTGGAGGGATATGGACCAAACGCGGGCAGGTGGGACTAGTGTAGCTGGGATGTTGGCCGGTGTGGGCAAGTTGGGCCGAAGGGCCTGTTTGCACACTGTATCGCTCTATGGCAGTGTAAGAGGCTAAACACACGATACACTACTGAGGGCTGGCTGCACAAAGATGATATCTGTTGTAGTTATGTCACTCATAGAGTCATAGTCTTACAGTGTGGAAACAGGCCCTTTGGTCCAACTTGCCAACATGTCTCATCTGTACTAGTTTAGTTTAGTTTCGAGATGCAGCACGGAAACAGGCCCTTCGGCCCACCGAGTCCACGCCGACCAGTGATCCCAGATCACCTCGATGCAGCAGTTTGCCAGCCTGACCGCAGGAGAAGAACAGGGAAGAGATAAGACCTTTGCCTTCCATCACAGTGAGGAGGTGTTTGGAGATTCACTGTGATGGATGTTTGTGTGAAACTGTTAATTGCGTGGTTTTTGGGGGTTTGTTTTGCTGTTATGACTGCAGGGAATGAAATTTCGTTTAAACATTTGTTTGTTTGAATGACAATAAAAGGCATTCTATTCTATTCTATATTCTAATACTATCCTACACACACACACTAGGGACAATATTACATATTTACCACATCAATTAACCTACAAACCTGTACGTCTTTGGAGTGTGGGAGGAAGCTAAAGATCTTGGTGAAAACCCACGCGGGTCACGGGGAGAACGTGCAAACTCCGTACAGACAGCGTCAGTAGTCGGGATGGAACCCGGGTCTCTGGCGCTGTGAGGCAGCAACTCTACACACTGCTCCACCGTGACACGTTGCCTTCATTTGACCCATACCCCTTTAAACCTGTCCCATCCGGTCACTTGTGACAAACAGGCTGAAATGTCCAGTCCACCACATGCCCTACAGACCTCTATCCCTGGCATTCATTCATCGCATGCTGGGACAATAGACCATTGGGTCGGCACGGTGGCGCAGCGGTAGAGTTGCTGCCTCACAGCGCCAGAGACCCGGGTTCCATCCCGACTACGGGTGCTGTCTGTACGGAGTTTGCACGTTCTCCCCGTGACCTGCGTGGGTTTTCTCCGGGTGCTCCGGTTTCCTCCCACACTCCAAAAAAATGCAGGTTTGTAGGTTAATTGGCTTGGTGTAAATGTACATTGTCCCTAGTGTGTGTGTAGGGTAGCGTAATGCCCCCGTCCCACTTAGAAAACCTGAACGGAAACCTCTGGAGACTTTGCGCCCCACCCAAGGTTTCCGTGCGGTTCCCGGAGGTTTTTGTCCGTCTCCCTACCTGCTTCCACTACCTGCAACCTCCGGCAACCACCTGCAACCTCCGGGAACCGCACGGAAACCTTGGGTGGGACGCAAAGTCTCCAGAGGTTTCCGTTCAGGTTTCCTAAGTGGGACAGGGGCATTATTATGCGGGGATCGCTGGGCAGCGTGGACGCGATGGGCTGAAGGGCCTGTTTCTGCGCTGTATCTCTCAACTAGTGCAGGGAGGCTGTACACACAAAGGGCAGTGTCATTTTATGCCACTTTGGGCTTTGGACGAATGCTTCACCTTAACTCTGAATAAATATATCCTGTAAATGTTACTGGTTTTACATTTAAAATGCAATTGTTTTTGGTCTAGTCCTGGCCTTATTGATTGCATTTTGTTTAGTAGATGTTGTCTACGAGCACTGTGTTTACCAGCATTTAAACTGCAGCAAGTAGAGAATGTTATTGTTGTGTTCTCGGCACATCTGACAACTAAACAACCTTGATTTCCGCTGCTTGCTTCTTGATTAATGCTGCCTGCATCAAAGGAAACAGATTCAGGATGTTTAATGTTTAACGTGGAAAGAATGGGAGATTTCCTCAACTGAAAATACATTACTGAAGCCGTAAATAGAACTGGTGCAGCGGTAGAGTTGCTGCCTCACAGCGCCACAGACCCGGGTTCCATCCCGACTATGGGCGCTGTCTGTACGGTGTTTGTACGTTCTCCCCGTGACCTGCGTGGGTTTTCTCCGAGTGTTCACACAGAGAGTGGTGAATCTCTGGAATTCTCTGCCACAGAAGGTAGTTGAGGCCACAGTTCGTTGGCTATATTTGAGAGGGAGTTAGATGTGGCCCTTGTGGCTAAAGGGATCAGGGGGTATGGAGAGAAGGCATGTACAGGATACTGAGTTGGATGATCAGCCATGATCATATTGAATGGCGGTGCAGGCTCGAAGGGTCGAATGGCCTACTCCTGCACCTATTTTCTATGATTCTATGATTACTCCAGCTTTTTGTGTCTATCTTCGCTTTGAACCAGCAGCTGCAGTTCCTTCTTACACAAAGTATAAATGGGAACAGGCCTAAAGGCCCCTAGAGCCCAATCCAGCGTTTAGTGCAGATCATTGCTGGACTTGCTCTTCATCCTCCTCGAGGGGCCGAATGGCCTACTCCTGCACCTATTGTCTATGTTTCTATGTTTCTATGCTCCGGTTTCCGCCCACACTCCAAAGACGTACAGGTTTGTAGGTTAAGTGGCTTCTGTGTAAGTGTAAATTGTCCCTAGTGTGTGTGTGTGTGTGTGTAGGATAGTGTTAATGTGCGGGGATCGCTGGTCTGCACGGACTCGGTGGGCCGAAGGGCCTGTTTCCGCGCTGTATCTCTAAAACTACACTAAATATACAAGCTGTGTTTTGTTTCCGGGAATGTGTCCGGGAATGCTGCGATCCTCGTCAGCTCTGTGTCACCACTCTTCCTGTCACCGCCATGACAGATGGTGGCGGTCCTCTGTCTGTTTATAAACTATTGGCCGCTCTGGGACAAAGCCTGCCGCAATCATTTCAGACACAACTTCCCTTCCAGCGCAGTTTCCCAGGCTGTGCGCGGATTCCGCAGACCTCTCCGGCCTACAAGGAAGTTGTCACTCATCTTATTGTCCATTTGCCAGCCGTGTGCCTGAGGCCAGCAGAATAATGTCAGTGACTGCAACACAGCTAAACAAAGCTGACGACCCACCACATCAGCCCAGTGACAATATCCTGCAGCCGCCACTCCGGTTCCAACACACATTCAACCACGCATGTTTAAGAAGGAACTGCAGATGCTGGAAAATCGGAGCTAACATAGACAATAGGTGCAGGAGTAGGCCATTCGGCCCTTCCAGCCTGCACCGCCATTCAATATGATCATGGCTGATCATCCAACTCAGTATCCTGTACCTGCCTTCTCTCCATACCCCCTGATCCCTTTAGCCACAAGGGCCACATCTAACTCCCTCTTAAATATAGCCAATGAACTGGCCTCAACTACCTTCTGTGGCAGAGAATTCCACAGATTCACCACTCTCTGTGTGAAAAATGTTTTTCTCATCTCGGTCCTAAAAGATTTCCCCTTTATCCTTAAACTGTGACCACTGCTCTGGACTTCCCCAACATCGGGAACAATCTTCCTGCATCTAGCCTGTCCAACCCCTTAAGAATTTTGTAAGTTTCTATAAGATCCCCCCTCAATCTTCTAAATTCTAGCGAGTACAAACCGAGTCTATCCAGTCTTTCTTCATATGAAAGTCCTGCCATCCCAGGAATCAGTCTGGTGAACCTTCTCTGTACTCCCTCTATGGCAAGAATGTCTTTCCTCAGATTAGGAGACCAAAACTGTACGCAATACTCCAGGTGTGGTCTCACCAAGACCCTGTACAACTGCAGTAGAACCTCCCTGAGCCTATACTCAAATCCTTTTGCTAAAGGTAGACAAAAATGCTGGAGAAACTCAGCGGGTGAGGCAGCATCTATGGAGCGATGGAAATAGGCAACGTTTCAGCCCGAAACCCGGAAGGAAATAGGCAACATTTCGGCCCGAAACGTTGCCTATTTCCTTCGCTCCATAGATGCTGCCTCACCCGCTGAGTTTCTCCAGCATTTTTGTCTACATTCAACCTCACACACACCGGTGAACAGGTGCTGTTTGCGGAGAATTGTGGACACAGCCCAGACCACATCGCACAAACCAACCTCCCTCCCCTTGACTCCATCTACACCTCACGCTGCCTCGGCAAGGCCGGCAGCATCATCAAGGACCAGTCGCACCCCCGGCCACTCCCTCTTCTCCCCTCTCCCATCGGCCAAGAGGTACAGAAGTGTCAAAACGAACGCACGCACATCTCCAGATTCAGGGACAGTTTCTTCCCGGCTGTTATCAGGGGGCAGCACAGTGTCGCAGCAGGACGAGGGGATTGAAGGCTTTGTGGACAAGTTTGCGGATGACATGAAAATAGGTGGGGGGGCAGGTGGTGTAGAGAAAGCAGGGTCTCTGCAGATGGACTTGGACAGGTTGGGAGAGTGGGCAGAGAAGTGGCAGATGGAATACAGTGTAGCGAAGTGTGGAGTTGTGCGTTTTGGTAGTAGGAATAAAGGCGTAGATAGGGCCCTGGTGAGACCGCACCTGGAGCATTGTGTGCAATTTTGGTCCCCTAATTTGAGGAAGGACATTCTTGCTATTGTGGGAGTGCAGCGTAGGTTCACCAGGTTAATTCCCGGGATGGTGGGACTGTCATACGCTGAGAGAATGGGCTTGTATTCGCTGGAATTAAGATAGAGAGGGGATCTTATAGAGACATTAATATTCTGAGTGGATTGGATAGGGTAGATACAGGTAAAATGTTCCTGATGCAGGAGGAGTCCAGAACCAAGGGGTCACAATGTAAGAATAAGGGGTAGGCCATTCACAGTGCCCTCCATAATGTTTGGGACAAAGACCCATCATTTATTTATTTGTCTCTGAATCTACAATTTGAGATTTGTAATAGAGAAAATCACATGTGGTTAAAGTGCACATTGTCAGATTTTAGTAAAGGCCATTTTTATACATTGTTGGTTTATACATTTTTATACAATGTGCACTTTCACCACGTGTGATTTTTTTTCTGATTGGGGATTCCCAAAAAGTTAATCTGCAAGTCGAATCGGGAGTAAAGAAAGCAAACTCAATGCATGAACCCGAATCCATGAGTTACTCCAGCGTGGCGTGCCTTGCCTGGGGTGTGTGTGTGTGTGTGTGTGTGTGTGTGTGTGTGTGTGTGTGTGTGTGTGTGTGTGTGTGTGTGTGTGTGTGTGTGTGTGAGAGTGCGTGCGTGTGCAGAGGCCCGGGCGTGCTGGCTTCTACACACCACCTCACGCTGGGCAAGTCTCTGCAGACGGGGAACTAACGCTATCTTTTCTTGCTCTCACATGAAATACATGTTCAGGCAACCCACTCTCCTCTCGTTCAACATGCAGTCAAGATATTCTAGCCCATAATCCAACAAGCAAACAATGATATTTATACTGATTCATTTCATAGAGTCAATGCAGTACAGCACAGAAGATGTACACCACAGAGTGCTGGAGTAACTCAGCGGGTCAGGCAGCATCTGTGGAGAACATGGATAGGTGACGTTTCACAGAGTGCTGGAGTAACTCAGCGGGTCAGGCAGCATCTGTGGAGAACATGGATAGGTGACGTTTCACAGAGTGTTGGAGTAACTCAGCGGGTGCAGCAGCATCTATGGAGCTAAGGAAATAGGCAACGTTTCGGGCCGAAACCCGGAAGGGTTTCGGCCCGAAACGTTGCCTATTTCCAGAAGGGTTTCGGCCCGAAACGTTGCCTATTTCCTTAGCTCCACAGATGCTGCTGCACCTTAACTCAGCGGGTCAGGCAGCATCTGTGGAGAACATGGATAGGTGACGTTTCACAGAGTGCTGGAGTAACTCAGCGGGTCAGGCAGCATCTGTGGAGAACATGGATAGGTGACGTTTCACAGAGTGCAGCAGTAATAGACAATAGATGCAGGAGTAGGCCATTCGGCCCCTTCGAGCCAGCACCACCATTCAATGTGATCATGGCTGATCATACCCAATCAGTACCCCGTTCCTGCCTTCTCCCCATATCCCCTGACTCCACTATCTTTAAGAGCCCTATCTAGCTCTCTCTTGAAAGCATCCAGAGAACTGGCCTCCACCGCCCTCTGAGGCAGAGAATTCCACAGACTCACCACTCTCTGTGTGAAGAAGTGTTTCCTCGTCTCCGTTCTAAATGGCCGACCCCTTATTCTTAAACTGTGCGTGGCCCCTGGTTCTGGACTCCCCCAACATCAGGAACACATCCGCAAGGTTCTGTGTGATTATGGTTCTCTATGAAGCACATGTACTATGTACATCAACATTTTTGAGCAGTCTGTCTTATTACAAATCTATTAATCGGAGTCGGAGGCAATGAGTTAGATTCTGCCATGGGGCAACCTTCCAGGAGGTGGTGCCTAAGTATTAGTGTTTATGAGCCATAGTGTACAGTGCCTCAGCTCAATAATGAATGAACAGCAATCTGTACTTCCACTCACTAACTGCGAAAGTCTCCATAATTTTCAAGGGTGGCCAGACAAACAGTAACGGCAGACCTGGTCAAACAGCCACAACATATTGCAGCTGCTAATAAGTTGCAATTCAAAAAGTAACGAGCCGCAACTCACTTCAACAATCAAACATTGCAATAATCAAACCAAGTCAGAGTGATACAGCGTGGAAACAGGCCCTTCGGCCCAACTCGCCCACACCGGCCAACATGTCCCATCCACACTAGTCCCACCTGCCCACCTTTGGTCCATGTCGCTCTGAAGAAGGGCCTCGACCCGAAACGTCACCCATTCCTTCTCCTCAGAGATGCTGCCTGTCTCGCTGAGTTACTCCAGCTTTTTGTGTCTATCTTCCCTCTAAACCCGTCCTATCCATGTACCTGTCTAAATATATTTCTTAAACATTGCGATCATACCTGCCTCGACTACCTCCTCCAGCAGCTCGTTCCATACACCCACCACCCTTTTTGTGGAAAAGGTGGGATTAGTGTAGCTGGGGTAGGTTGGCCGGCGTGGGCAAGTTGGGCTGAAGGGCCTGTCTCCACACTGTATCACTCTGTGACTAGTGTAGCTGGGGTAGGTTGGCCGGTGTGGGCAAGTTGGGCCGAAGGGCCTGTTTCCACACTGTATCACTCTATGACTTTAACCAAACACCTTCCTCCACACTGACAGAAGCTGCCTTGTGCTTCCCTCTCATCAACAACATTAGGCTGAAGAGTTCCAGTGAGTTCAACAATAAACAGCAACTTCTCAGAGTTGGGACGTTATCCAACGTCATACAAAGTCAACGGATCGGTCTCTTGTCAATTCTTCGCAAGAGGTGGCCGCAGCCAAAACATGACAATACCTTTTCACAATTCCCAATCCCGGACAAACTCAACAAAAGACACAGAGTGCTGGAGTAACTCAGCGGGTCAGGCAGCATCTGTGGAGAACATGGATAGGTGACGTTTCACAGAGTGCTGGAGTAACTCAGCAGGTCAGGCAGCATCTCTGGAGAACATGGATAGGTGACGTTTCACAGAGTGCTGGAGTAACTCAGCGGGTGCAGCAGCATCTATGGAGAACATGGATAGGTGACGTTTCACAGAGTGCTGGAGTAACTCAGCGGGTGCAGCAGCATCTATGGAGCTAAGGAAATAGGCAAAGTTTCGGGCTGAAACCCTTCCGGGTTTCGGCCCGAAACGTTGCCTATTTCCAGAAGGGTTTCGGCCCGGAGTAACTCAGCGGGTCAGGCAGCATCTGTGGAGAACATCGATAGGTGACGTTTCATAGAATGCTGGAGTAACTCAGCGGGTGCAGCAGCATCTATGGAGCTAAGGAAATAGGCAAAGTTTCGGGCTGAAACCCTTCCGGGTTTCGGGCCGAAACGTTGCCTATTTCCAGAAGGGTTTCGGCCCGAAACATTGCCTATTTCCTTAGCTCCACAGATGCTGCTGCACCATAACTCAGCGGGTCAGGCAGCATCTGTGGAGAACATGGATAGGTGACGTTTCACAGAGTGCTGGAGTAACTCAGCGGGTCAGGCAGCATCTGTGGGGAACATGGATAGGTGACGTTTTGGATCAGGAACTGACTGACTTCAGCACTGTGTGTCTTTTCGTGCAAACTCTGCATTTGCAGTTCCTGGTGTCTACAAACAAACTAACACCGACTGTGCCACAAGGGACTGCTATCACAAGGCTTCCCAAACCTCTCCAAGAAGCAGTCAGATCCATGGATAGAAACAGTTGTAGTGGACCCAGCAAGTCCGTGGGCGAGGGAAATAGTTCTCTTACCGTGAAGACGTCATCGTCACCAACTTCCACTTCGTTCTGTATTGTTGACGACGAGGTGGTGGAGCCTGATATTGGTGGGGCGGGTGGGAAAGGAGGAAAGAAAAGTAAGCATCATTAAACCCCAGAGTGGTATCTCCCACCGTCGTCCCCCCACCTCCCCCCGCCACCTGGAGTCTGGTTTAGAGATACAGCGCGCAAACCGGCCCACCGAGTCCGCATCGACCAGCGATCCCCGCACACCAACACTGTCCCACACACACACACACACCAACACCAACACTATCCCACACACACACACACCAACACTGTCCCACACACACACACACACACCAACACCAACACTGTCCCACACACACACACACACCAACACTGTCCCACACACACACACACACACACCAACACTGTCCCACACACACACACACACACACACACACACACACACACACACACACACACACCAACACTATCCCACACACACACACACACACCAACACTGTCCCACACACACACACACACCAACACTATCCCACACACACACACACCAACACTGTCCCACACACACACACACACACCACACCGTCCCCACACACACACAACCAACACTGTCCCACACACACACAACACACACACCAACACTGTCCCACACACACACACCACCACACTGTCCCAAACACAACAAAAACACACAACACTGTCCCACAAAACACACACACACACCAACTGTCCCACACACACACACACACACACACCAACACTATCCCACACATACACACACACACCAACACTGTCCCACACACACACACACACACCAACACTGTCCCACACACACACACACACACACACCAACACTGTCCCACACACACACACACACACACACCAACACTGTCCCACACACACACACACACACACACCAACACTGTCCCACACACACACACACACACCAACACTGTCCCACACACACACACACACCAACACTATCCCACACACACACACACACACCAACACTGTCCCACACACACACACACACACCAACACTGTCCCACACACACACACACACACCAACACTGTCCCACACACACACACACACCAACACTGTCCCACACACACACACACACACACACACACACCAACACTGTCCCACACACACACACACACCAACACTATCCCACACACACACACACACCAACACTGTCCCACACACACACACACACCAACACTGTCCCACACACACACAAACACTATCCCACACACACACACACACACCAACACTCTCCCACACACACACACACACACACACACACACCAACACTGTCCCACACACACACACACACACCAACACTATCCCACACACACACACACACACACCAACACTGTCCCACACACACACACACACCAACACTGTCCCACACACACACACACACCAACACTCTCCCACACACACACACACACACACACACACCAACACTGTCCCACACACACACACACACCAACACTGTCCCACACACACACCAACACTATCCCACACACACACACACACACACCAACACTGTCCCACACACACACACACACCAACACTGTCCCACACACACACACACACCAACACTGTCCCACACACACACACACACCAACACTGTCCCACACACACACCAACACTATCCCACACACACACACACACACACCAACACTCTCCCACACACACACACACACACACACACACCAACACTGTCCCACACACACACACACACCAACACTATCCCACACACACACACACACACACCAACACTGTCCCACACACACACACACACCAACACTGTCCCACACACACACACACACCAACACTCTCCCACACACACACACACACACACACACACCAACACTGTCCCACACACACACACACACACACACACTAGGGACAATTTACATTTATACCAAATATACCTGCACATATTTGGAGTGTGGGAGGAAACCAACGATCTTGGAGAAAAACCCACGCAGGTCACGGGGAGAACGTGCAAACTCCGTACAGACAGCGCCCGCAGTCGGGATCGAACCCGGATCTCTGGGGCTGTGAGGCAGCAACTCTACCGCTGGGCCTTAGTTTTTAGTTTAGTTTAGAGACACAGCGCGGAAACTACAGGCCCTTCGGCCCACCGAGTCCGCGCTGACCAGCGATCCCCGCACACTAACACTATCCTACACACACTAGGGACAATTTACATTCATACCAAAGCCAATTAACCTACAAACCCGCACGTCTTTGGAGTGTGGGAGGAAAGCGGAGCACCCGGAGAAAACCCACGCAGGAATAAAGCAAATTATTCAGAAGGTGACAATCAAACAGTGGAGAGAGAGCACTAGACATGGCGTGTTAGATAACTGACAGCTGATGGTGAGTAACTCTAGTCACTGCTTTTTCTGGTAGATAAAAAGTGTTGGCACGGATATCAATTAAAAATTAAACTATCTTTATAATCTTTTATTTTTCATCAGCATGCCCAACATTGGAGACACCACAACATGTAATATAAGTAAGTAAGTTTATTGGCCCAAGTATTCACATACAAGGAATTTGCCTTGGTGCTCCGCCCACAAGTAACTACATGACATACGGTGACAGTTACAAATGACTCAGAAAACACTGAACATTAATAATAGTAAAACATTAATGATAAAACACCATTGATCAAGCATGTGAACCAACAAAATACCAGATCAAAGGGAGGCTACAGATTTTTGGCTGTTGAGTAGAGCAACTACTCGTGGATAAAAACTGTTTTTATGTCTGGCTGTGGCAGCTTTGACAGTCCGGAGTCGCCTTCCAGAGGGAAGTGATTCAAAGAGTTTGTGGCCAGGGTGAGAGGGGTCAGAGATGCAAATATAATAACTGAACTCCAGTCCAGACAAGTAAATGCTCTAAATGCTCTTGGTTGCTAAACGCTTTAACCCCCCCTCCCATTCCCACACTAGTGGGAGAGTCTAGGACCAGAGGTCACAGCCTCAGAATTAAAGGATGTTCCTTTAGGAAGGAGACGAGAAGGAATGTCTTCAGTCAGAGGGTGGTGAATCCGTGGGATTCTTTGCCACAGACGGCTGTGGAGGCCACAAGTCAGTGGATATGTTTAAGGCAGAGATAGATAGATTCTTCATTAGTACGGGTGTCAGGGGTTACGGTGAGAAGGCAGGAGAATGGGGTTAGGAGGGAGAGATAGATCAGCCATGATTGAATGGCGGAGTAGACTTGATGGGCCGAACGGCCTAATTCTGCTCCTATCACTTGTCATCTTCTGAATGGGTGACGTTTCGGATCGAGACCCTTCTTTGCACCAGAGATGCTGTCAGCCCCGCTGAGTTACTCCAGCATTTTGTGTCTAATCAGTTATTGCCACAGTCGGCTAGACCTGGTATTCATAAGGTGATAATTGATAGGAGCTGTATTAGGCCATTTGGCCCATCAATACTGCACCGTTCAATCTTGGCTGATCTATCTCTCCCTCCAAACCCCATTCTCCTGCCTTCTCCCCATAGCCCCTGACACCCGAACTAATCACGAATTTGTAAATCTCCGCCTTAAAAATTATCTATCTGTCTTAAATATATCCACTGACCTGGCCTCTACAGTGTGTGGCAAAGAATTCCACAGATTCACCACCCTTGTCAAGTAGGAATGTTCTTGTTCTATCTGCGACATTGGACAATGTAACTCTTGTAGGAAGGAACTACAGATGCTGGTTTAAATCAAAGACAGACACAAAATGCTGGAGTAACTCAGCGGGACAGGCAGCATCACTGGAGAGAAGGAAATATAGAAAATAGGTGCAGGAGTAGGCCATTCGGCCCTGCACCGCCATCCAATATGATTATGGCTGATCATCCAACTCAGTATCCTGTACCTGCCTTCTCTCCATACCCCCTGATCCCTTTAGCCACAAGGGCCACATCTAACTCCCTCTTAAATATAGCCAATGAACTGGCCTCAACTACCTTCTGTGGCAGAGAATTCCACAGATTCACCACTCTCTGTGTGAAAAATGATCTTCTCATCTCAGTCCTAAAAGACTTCCCCCTTATCCTTAAACTGTGACCCCTAGTTCTGGACTTCCCCAACACCGGGAATAATCTTCCTGCATCTAGCCTGTCCAACCCCTTAAGAATTTTGTACGTTTCTTTAAGATCCCCCCTCAATCTTCTAAATTCTAGCGAGTACAAGCCGAGTCTATCCAGTCTTTCTTCATATGAAAGTCCTGACATCCCAGGAATCAGTCTGGTGAACCTTCTCTGTACTCCCTCTATGGCAAGAATATCTTTCCTCAGATGAGGAGACCAAAACTGTACACAAAAGAATGGGTGACGTTTCGGATCGGGTCTGAAGAAGGGTCTTGACCCGAAACATCACCCATTCCTTCTCTCCAGAGAGGCTGCCTGACCCGCTGAGTTACTCCAGCATTTTGTGCCTATCTTCTTTATGGACAATAAGACTCTCTTGGCTCTTAAGAATAAGGGATTGGCCATTTAGAACGGAGACGAGGAAACACTTTTTCACACACACAGAGTTGTGAGTCTGTGGAATTCTCTGCCTCAGAGGGCGGTGGAGGCCTCTGGTTCTCCGGATACTTTCAAGAAAGAGCTAGATAGGGCTCTTAAAGATAGCAGAGTCAAGGGATATGGGGAGAAGGCAGGAACGAGGTACTGATTGGGGATGATCAGCCATGATCACATTGAATGGCGGTGCTGGCTCGAAGGGCCGAATTGCCTACTCCTGCACCTATTGTCTATTGTCTGGGCCCACAGCATTGGAGGAAGGTCCCATCCTACCTTCCAGCAGATCCTCGATGGCCTTCCTCACTCCCCTGTCGAAGGCACGAGCATCGGCAGGGCTGTGAAACGTCAGCCCAAACTTCCTGTTGCCCACCATCCAGTGGTGAAAGGTGGGAGTTGCTTTAGTGTAGACCAGGTCCTTCTTCAAAAAACATTCCAACACAATCTGGGAAATGAGAGAGAGAGGGGGGGAGAGAGAGAGAGAGAGAGAGAGGGGAGAGAGAGAGGGAGAGAGGGAGAGAGAGAGAGAGGAGGAGAGATAGGGGAGAGGGGGAAAGAGAGAGAGAGAGAGAGAGAGAGAGAGAGAGAGAGAGAGAGAGAGAGAGAGAGAGAGAGAGAGAGAGAGAGAGGGGAGAGAGGGGAGAGAGGGGAGAGAGGGAGAGAGAGAGAGAGGGAGAGTGGGGGAGAGAGAGAGAGAGAGGGAGAGAGAGGGAGGGGGGAGAGAGAGAGAGAGAGAGAGGGGGGAGAGAGAGAGAGAGGGGTGGGGAGAGAAAGAGGGGTGAGGAGGGAGAGAGCGGTGGGGAGAGGGGTGGAGAGAGGGAGAGGGGTGAAGAGAGGGAGAGGGGGGTGGGGAGAGAGAGATGGGTGGGGAGACAGAGAGGGAGAGAGGGGGGTGGGAAGAGTGGAGAATTACATTCATAATACCATACAAGCCACGGTGCCAAAAGGCCAAAGACAAAACAAAGATCATGTTCCAATTTCACTGCCAAACTGAACGCTCCTGAACTGAACTCAAGAGAGAGTTAGATTTAGCTCTTAGGGCAAACGGAATCAGGGGATATGGGGAGAAGGCAGGAACGGGGTACTGATTGTGGATGATCAGCCATGATCACATTGAATGGCAGTGCTGGCTCATATATGTTCCTTCTGCTGCAACATTCTGGCTGTTCAATGCATCCCTTTATACAAGGCTGATATCGGGGCAATGTACCATGTGTTTAGATAAGTTACAAACAGAGAAATGACATGTACGAGTAGGCCATTCGGCCCTTCAAGCCAGCACTGCCATTTAATATGATCATGGCTGATCGTCCCCAATCAGTACCCCGTTCCTGCTTTCTCCCCATATCCCGTGATTCCGTTAGCCCTAAGAGCTAAATCTAACTCGCTCTTGAAAACATCCAGTGAATCGGCCTCCACTGCCTTCTGTGGCAGAGAATTCCACAGATTCACAACTCTCTGGGTGAAAAACCAACCAGCAATCCGTGCACACTAACACTACGCCACAGGCTTGAGACCATTTACATTTACACCAAGCCAATTAACCTACAAACCTGCACGTCTTTGGACTGTGGGAGGAAACCAGAGCACCCGGGGAAAACCCACGCAGGTCACGGGGAGAACGTGCAAACTCCGTACAGACAGCACCCGAGGTCGGGATTGAACCCGGGGTCTCTGGCGCTGTGAGGCAGCAACTCTACCGCTGCGCCACCGTGCCAACCAGGGTGAAGTCAGCAGCTCACAGTCAAGATGACTGAAGGAAGATAAATCCCCAGGGACTGATAGTCTGCATCCCAGAGTACTCAAGGAGGTGGCCCTAGAAATCGTGGATGCATTGGTGAACGTTCTCCAATATTCCCTCGACTCTGGATCAGTTCCTGTGGACTGGAGGGTAGCCGGTATAACTCCACTTTTTTAAAAAGGAGGGAGAGAGAAAACGGGGAATTATAGACCAGTTAGCCTGACAACGGTGGTGGGGAAGGTGCTGGAGTCAATTATAAAAATGAGATAGCCGCACATTTGGATAGCAGTGACAGGATCGGTTAAAGTCAGCATGGATTTATGAAGGAGAAATCATGAATATGTTGAGGATGTAACAAGTAGAATGGATAAGGGAGAGCCAGTGGATGTGGTGTATCTGGACTTTCAGATCTGGAGTTGGATAGGTTGGGTGAGTGGGCAGATGCAGTTTAATGTGGATAAATGCGAGGCTGTCCACTTTGGTGGCAAGAACAAGAAGGCAGATTATTATCTGAATGGTGTCAGATTAAGAAAAGGGGAGGTGCAACGAGACCCGAGTGTGCTTGTACATCAGTCACAGACGTTTCACAGAGTGCTGGAGTAACTCAGCGGGTCAGGCAGCATCTGTGGAGAACATGGATAGGTGACGTTTCACAGAGTGCTGGAGTAACTCAGCGGGTCAGGCAGCATCTGTGGAGAACATGGATAGGTGACGTTTCACAGAGTGCTGGAGTAACTCAGCGGGTCAGGCAGCATCTGTGGAGAACATGGATAGGTGACGTTTCACAGAGTGCTGGAGTAAACTCAGCGGGTGCAGCGGTATCTATGGAGCTAAGGAAATAGGCAACGTTTTGGGCCGAAACTTCCGGGTTTCGGCCCGAAACGTTGCCTATTTCCAGAAGGGTTTCGGCCCGAAACGTTGCCTATTTCCTTAGCTCCACAGATGCTGCTGCACCATAACTCAGCGGGTCAGGCAGCATCTGTGGAGAACATGGATAGGTGACGTTTCGTGTCAAGAAATGTCTGAACAGTCTGAAGAGGGGTCTCGACCCAAAACGTCACCCATAATATGGGAATGAGGTTCAGTGCAAGGTAAAGTCTTGAAGCCAATGATACAACGTCGTCCCATTAGTTTTAGTTGGGCTGTACCAGAGACATCATCTTGCGTCTTGGTCCATTTCCCCCCTAGCGTGGCTGCCACACAATAGAACACGGATGTAACGCTGAGGCTCTATAAGGCGCTGGTCAGGCCACACTTGGAGTCTTGTGAACAAATCTGGGCCCCGTATCTGAGGAAGGATGTGCTGGCTCTGGAGAGGGTCCAGAGGAGGTTCACAAGAATGATCCCAGGAATGAGTGGGTTAACATATGATGAGTGTTTGTCGGCACTGGGCCTGTACTCACTGGAGTTTAGAAGAATGAGGGGGAACCTCATTGAAACGAACAGAATAGAAACATAGAAAATAGGTGCAGGAGTAGGCCATTCGGCCCTTCGAGCCTGCACCGCCATTCAATATGATCATGGATGATCATCCAACTCAGTATCCTGTACCTGCCTTCTCTCCATACCCCCTGATCCCTTTAGCCACAAGGGCCACATCTAACTCCCTCTTAAATATAGCCAATGAACTGGCCTCAACTACCTTCTGTAGCAGAGAATTCCACAGATTCACCACTCTCTGTGTAAAAAATGATTTTCTCATCTCGGTCCTAAAAGACTTCCCCCTTATCCTTAAACTGTGACCTCTTGTCCTGGACTTCCCCAACATCGGGAATCGGGAATAGTGAAAGGCTTGGATAGAGTGGATGTGGGGAGGATGTTTCCACTAGTGGGAGAGTCTAGGACTAGAGGCCACAGCCTCAGAATTAAAGGGCGCTCTTTTAGAAAGGAAATGAGGAGGAATTTCTTTAGTCAGAGAGTGATGAATGGCCTAATACTGGCCCTATCATACATGAACGTATGAACACTGCCCGTATAACACTATGTAGCTGGTGCAACAGAGACTGAACTAACCCAGAGGTTGGCTTTTCTTGCAAGGACTACAGCACCTACCAGTTTGTCTTTAAGTCGCTCCCCGAGGATGAGGAAGTCACTTCTGCCCGTGGAGTCGGGCTGAATGGCCTTGCAGACACCGACCCGACTGAGCCCACCTCCTTCCTGAGGGAGCCAGCCCGAGTCATCTCTGCTCATCACCACAGCATTGACTCTCACAATGTAGGTGTCACTGCAAGGCAAAGTACAGGGCGGTCAGTACATGCAGCGGGATAGCACGGGGACAGGCCATTCGGCCCACCATGTCTGTGGCCAATATAGAACATGGAATAGTACAGCACGGGGACTGGCCATTCGGCCCACAATGTTTGTGGCCAATATAGAACATAGAATAGTTCAGCAGGGCAACAGGCCATTCATCCCATCATGTCCATACCCAATATAGAACATGGAATAGTACAGCACGGGGACAGGCCATTCATCCCATCATGTCCATACCCAATATAGAACATGGAATAGTACAGCACGGGGACAGGCCATTCGGCCCACCATGCCCGGGCCCAATATAGAACATGGAATAGTACAGCACGGGGACTGGCCATTCATCCCACCATGCCCGGGCCCAATATAGAACATGGAATAGTACAGCATGGGCAACAGGCCATTCCGCCCACAATGTTTGTGGCCAATATAGAACATGGAATAGTACAGCACGGGGACAGGCCATTCGGCCCACAATGTTTGTGGCCAATATAGAACATGGAATAGTACAGCACGGGGACAGGCCATTCGGCCCACCATGTCTGTACTCTATATAAGAGTACAGCACGGCAACAGGCCATTCGGCCCACAATGTTTGTGGCCAATATAGAACATGGAATAGTACAGCACGGGGACAGGCCATTCATCCCACCATGTCCATACCCAATATAGAACATGGAATAGTACAACAGGGCAACAGGCCATTCGGCCCACCATGCCTGGGCCCAATATAGAACATGGAATAGTACAGCAGGGCGACAGGCCATTCATCCCACCATGCCCGTGCCCAACATTGGATGGTACAGAATGGAACAGGCCATTCGGCCCACCATGTCTGTACTCAATATAAGACAGTACAGCACGGCAACAGGCCATTCGGCCCACCATGTCCAAACCCAACATAGAACATGGAATTGTACACCATTGTGGGCTCCTGGGCCATCGGTGCCGGCTCTGATTTGTTCGTCTAGTTTCCCTCCCCCACTGAATCTCAGTCTGAACGAGGGTCTCGATCGAAACATATAAGATTGTTAAGGGCTTGGACACGCTAGAGGCAGGAAACATGTTCCCGATGTTGGGGGAGTCCAGAACCAGGGGCCACAGTTTAAGAATAAGGGGTAAGCCATTTAGAACGGAGACGAGGAAACACTTTTTCTCACAGAGAGTGGTGAGTCTGTGGAATTCTCTGCCTCAGAGGGCGGTGGAGGCCGGTTCTCTGGATGCTTTCAAGAGAGAGCTAGATAGGGCTTTTAAAAATAGTGGAGTCAGGGGATATGGGGAGAAGGCAGGAACGAGGTACTGATTGGGGATGATCAGCCATGATCACAATGAATGGCGGTGCTGGCTCGAAGGGCCAAATGGCCTCTACTCCTGCACCTATTGTCTATTATGTTGTGAGAGAAGTTGTTGCAAGTTCAAACCATCAGGGAGCATTCTTTGTGAAAGGGCCAGGTTGTGTCAGCAGGACTGAGAGACAAGGACTGGTAAAGTGAGTGAGTAGTGTAAATCTTGGCTGGCGTCCAGCGAGTGACAGTCACACGGGGGCTGCACCCAGCGGAATCATCCGGAAGGTCTGCCCAATTCACAATACCAAAGGTTAATTACACAAACACAGTTATCGCATCGGAGGCAGGTACAAAGTTGGCCATCTCCACCCTGAGCAAAGATTCACACATCTCTTCACCGGCACAGAAGCCACCAGCCACGGTGAATGAGGAAGGAGATAAGATAAAGGCCACACAGAGTGACAGATGCTCACTTCTAACTTGCTTTCATATGCTCATCAGTGATAGGAGCAGAATTAGGCCATTCGGCCCATCAAGTCTACTCCGCCATTCAATCATGGCTGATCTGTCTCTCCCTCCTAACCCCATTCTCCTGCCTTCTCCCCATAACCCCCGACACCCGTACTAATCAAGAATCTATCTATCTCTGCCTTAAATATATCCACTGACTTGACCTCCACAGCCGTCTGTGGCAAAGAATTCCACAGATTCACCACCCTCTGATGAAAAAAATCCCTCCTCATCTCCTTCCTAAAAGAACGTCCTTTAATTCTGAGGCTTGGACCTCTGGTCCTAGACTCTCCCACTAGTGGAAATATCCTCTCCGCATCCACTCCATCCAGGCCTTTCACTATTCTGTATGTTTCAATGAGGTCCCCCCTCTCAGCACATCTTTCCTCAGAGGTGGGGCTCAAAACTGCCCACAATAGTGCAGTTATGGTCCCCTAAATTGAGGAAGGACATTCTTGCTATTGAGGGAGTGCAGCGTAGGTTTACTAGATGAATTCCCGGGAAGGCAGGACTGTCATATGCTGAGAGAATGGAGCGGCTGGGCTTGTATACTCTGGAGTTTAGAAGGATGAGAGGGAATCTTATTGAAACATATAAGATTGTTAAGGGTTTGGACACGCTAGAGGCAGGAAACATGTTCCCGATGTTAGGGGAGTCCAGAACCAGGGGCCACAGTTTAAGAATAAGGAGTAAGCCATTTAGAATGGAGATGAGGAAACACTTTTTCACACAGAGAGTGGTGAGTCTGTGGAATTCTCTGCCTCAGAGTGCGGTGGAGGCAGGTTCTCTGGATGCTTTCTAGAGAGAATTAGATAGGGCTCTTAAAGATAGCGGAGTCAGGAGATATGGGGAGAAGGCAGGAACGGGGTACTGATTGGGGATGATCAGCCATGATCACATTAAATGGGGGTGCTGGCTCGAAGGGCCGAATGGCCTACTCCTGCACCTATTGTCTATTGACCCGCTGAGTTACTCCAGTGCTGTGTGTTAAACAAATTAATAACTGTTTGCAGAGGTGACTACTTTGATCAATAAGAGCGTTTGGAAATAAAGCTGCTAATGATGAGGGAGCAGGAGCTGAGGAGATGCCAAGGGATTTGATGTCACTGTGTATACATCTATAGAGGCCAGTGCAAACAACATACAGTAATGAAAGGCTAATGGAACGCTGACCTCATCTCTGCTGCTGCAACTTTAGTTTTAGGCTTTAGAGATACAGCGTGGATACAGGCCCTTCGGCCCATCGAGTCCGCACCGACCAGCGATCCCCGCACACTAACACTATCCTACACACACTAGGGGACAATTTACATTTACACCAAGTAGCCAATGAACCTACAAACCCTGCACGTCTTTGGAGTGTGGGAGGAAACCGAAGATCTCGGAGAAAACCCACGCAGGTCACGGGGAGAACGTGCAAACTCCGTACAGACAGCGCCCGTAGTCGGGATCGAACCCGGGTCTCTGGCGCCGTGAGGCAGCAACTCTACCCGCTGCGCCACCGTGCCTGCGACCGCAACAGAAAGGGGAAGCATCGTTTCTGGTTGTTGCAATCGTGGGGAAGAGTGCAGCGTGGTTGCCGTGGCAACCGTGCCTCAGAGATATAGAGTAGAGAGTAGGGGAATCGAGTGCCAAAGGACATAGGTTCAAGGTGAAACATAGAAAATAGGTGCAGGAGGAGGCCATTCGGCCCTTCGAGCCAGCACCGCCATTCTATGTGATCATGGCTGATCGTCGCCAATCAATAACCCGTGCCTGCCTTCTCCCCATATCCCTTGACTCCACTAGCCCCTAGACCTCTATCTAACTCTCTCTTAAATCCATCCAGTGACTTGGCCTCCACTGCCCTCTGTGGCAGGGAATTCCAGAAATTCACAACTCTCTGGGTGAAAAAGTTTTTTCTCACCTCAGTCTTAAATGACCTCCCCTTTATTCTAAGACTGTGTGGCCCCTGGTTCTGGACTCGCCCAACATTGGGAACATTTTTCCTGCATCTAGCTTGTCCAGTCCTTTTATAATGTTATATGTTTCTATAAGATGCCCCCTCATCCTTCTACCTCCTCATCCTTGAAGGGGAAAAGATTTAATAGGAACCTGAGGGGTAATGTTTTGACACAAAGGGTGGTGGGCGTATGGAACAAGCTGCCAGAGGGGGTACTTCTGGTAAGTACTATCGCAACAATTAGACAGGTACATGGATAGGGCAGGTTTGGAGGGATATGGGCCAAGCGCAGGCAGGTGGGACTATTGTAGCTGGGACATGTTGGCCGGTGTGGGCAAGTTGGGCCGATGGACCTGTTTCCACACTGTATGATTCTACATGTAGTCCTTAGAAGCAGGGCAAGAGTCAAGAGTGTTAAATTGCCACAGGTCCCAAAACAGAACAATCAGATTCTTACTGAAGACAGACACAAAATGCTGGAGTAACTCAGCGGGAGGGGCAGCATCTCTGGAGAGAATGAATGGGTGACATTTCGGGTCGAGACCCTTCTTCAAAGATTCTTACATACAGCAGCACAACACATACGTCAACATAGTTCTTTGTAAAACCCAGAATAAACAACAAAAACTATTCAGTGTGTGTGCATATTATATATTATATATATAAATATATATATAAGCCGAATGGTCTGCTCCTGCACCTATTGTCTTGTCTATAAAGTTCACCCAAGAAGCACATACTCCTTCTCACCCAGCTTACAGCTAACAATAGTCTGTTTCCTTTGCTTTTTGCATATCTTTCATTCATTTGTTTTATATCACCGTCTATATCTCTCGTTTCCCTTTCCCCTGACTCTCAGTCTGAAGGGTCTCGACCTGAAACGTCGCCCATTCCTTCTCTCCAGAGATGCTGCCTGTCCCGCTGAGTTACTCCAGCACTCTGCCTATCGTGAGCACATACAGGGATTGTTCATGGAACCTGGAGAACATGGGTAGGTGACGTTTCACAGAGTGCTGGAGTAACTCAGCGGGTCAGGCAGCATCTGTGGAGAACATGGATAGGTGACGTTTCACAGAGTGCTGGAGTAACTCAGCGGGTGCAGCAGCATCTATGGAGCTAAGGAAATGGGCAACGTTTCGGGCCGAAACCCTTCCGGGTTTTGGCCCGAAACGTTGCCTATTTCCAGAAGGGTTTCGGCCCGAAACGTTGCCTATTTCCTTAGCTCCACAGATGCTGCTGCACCATAACTCAGCGGGTCAGGCAGCATCTGTGGAGAACATGGATAGGTGACGTTTCACAGAGTGCTGGAGTAACTCAGCGGGTCAGGCAGCATCTGTGGAGAACGTGGATAGGTGACGTTTCACAGAGTGCTGGAGTAACTCAGTGCACGGTAAAGCCAGCAAAGTCAGATCAAGAATAGTCTGAGGGTCTCTCTCCAATGAGGTAGATAGTAGTTCAGTACAGCTCCCTAGTTGTGGTCGGATGATCCACATTTCTGATAACAGCTACAGGTGTCCTTGGAGTTGAAGATGGAGAGGAGAGCTGGATTAATGTGAACAATTTGGATGGCGGACTGCTTCATTTTCCAGTGTATATGCTTGGGATGTTGGATCATTAGATTGAAACTTTAAAGATCCTGGGGGTTTTAATTTGTAGTTGGGCTTCATCCAATTCTCTGCGAAAGATGCAAAAAAATAAAAGCTGATTTTTCTTCCCCTGACAATGTGGAGTTCCCAGATTTGTTTTGAAGTTCTTGGAAATGGTGTTGGCTCCGCTTGCATGAGAGCGTTATGATGCTCCAATGAATTAGTCGACATACATGTCATCCGCACTTTGGATAAAAACATTGGTTCTAAAATAAAAACCTAATTTGGTGATGTTCTGGGACTTGAGGGCCCGAGCTACAGGGAGAGGTTGAGCAGGCCAGGACTTTATTCATAGAAACATAGAAAATAGGTGCAGGAAGAGGCCATTCGGCCCTTCGAGCCAGCACCGCCATTCATTGTGATCATGGCTGATCGTCCCCTATCAATAACCCGTGCCTGCCTTCTCCCCATATCCCTTGACTCCACTAGCCCCTAAAGCTCTATCTAACTCTCTCTTAAATCCATCCAGTGATTTGGCCTCCACTGCCCTCTGTGGCAGGGAATTCCATAAAGTCACAACTCTCTGGGTGAAAAAGTTTTTTCTCACGTCAGTCTTAAATGACCTCCCCTTTATTCTAAGATTTGGAATATTCCTTGGAGCGCAGGAGGATGAGGGGTGATTTTTACAGAGATGGATAAACTCATCAAGGAGATAGTTAGAGTGAGTACACAGAGTCTTGTTACCAAGGTGGACAATCAAGAATGAGTGGGCAGAATTAGAGCACATGGTATTGGGGGTAGGGCATTGACATGGATAGAGAACTGGTTGGCATACAGGAAGCAAAGAGTAGGGATTAATGGGTCATTTTCAGAATGGCAGTCAGTGACTAGTGGGGTGCCGCAAGGCTCAGTGCTGGGATCCCAGTTATTTACACTATATACTAACGATTTAGACGAGGGAATTAAATGTGACATCTCCAAGTTTGCGGATGACACAAAGCTGGGTGGCAGTGTGAGCTGTGAGGAGGATGCTATGAGGCTGCAGGATGACTTGGACAGATTGGGTGAGTGGGCAGATGCATGGCAGATGTAGCATAATGTGGATAAATGTGAGGTTATCCACTTTGTTGGCAAGAACAGGAGGGCAGGTTATTATCTGAATGGTAGATCGACACAAAATGCTGGAGTAACTCAGCGGGACAGGCTAACAGAATCAAGGGATATGGGGAGAAGGCAGGAACGTGGTACTGATTCTGGATGATCAGCCATGATCATGCTGGCTCAAAGGGCCAAATGGCCTAATCGTGCACCTATTGTCTATGTTTCTATGTTGAAAACACGGGTGCAGAGGTTTAAGGTGAAGGGGGAAAGATTTAATAGGAACCCAAAGGGCAATGTTTTCAGATTCAGATTCAGATTCAATTTTAATTGTCATTGTCAGTGTACAGTACAGAGACAACGAAATGCATTTCGCTCAGTTTTCACTCAGATGGAGGGTGTAGGAATGGAGCTGCCAGAGGAGATAGTTGAGGCAACCATGGATTGTATCCGTTTATTTTGTTGCATCTTAAACAGGGTATCCCGATGAGTGACCAAACAAAGACTGAGATGTTCCTCACAGTACAAGATGTGAGCAACCATGAAAAGACCGTCTGAAGAAGCGTCCCGACCCAAAACGTCACCTATCCATGTTCTCCACAGATGCTGCCTGACCCGCTGAGTTACTCCAGCTTTTTGTGTCCATCTTGGATTTAAACCAGCACCTGTAGTTCCTTCCTACACATAAGGGGATAACGTTTAGTGTAAGATAAACACAAGCAGACGTTGAATAAGCCAGCTTTCTTAAACAAATACCTGATCGTACATTTTTGAATCAGTAGCTGTCTAAACAAACTATGGGACAGAGCAGGTGACCAGAGAGTTGCATTCCTTTTTCTATTGAGCAGGCCTCTTGTTCTGCTCATCGGGGATTGAATGTTTAAACTTGGAACTGAGGCAAGAACTGAAATACTTGAAGCATTTCCTGTGTAGTTGTGAATCCAAGTTCATACATTTCATGTTACAATCCAGTTCCTAGTAACGGGCCAGGAACCCCAAAGGGAAAGTTTGTGTTGCAGAATTGTAGAGGAGGCGATCAGACTATTGGGTTCGTCAGCCTTGCAGATGACATTACTGAGAATTTCAAAAATAACAACTTATTTAAAAAAATAGCACGGTTTAAAGACACATTAACACAGCAGTTATACGTTAGGTTAGAGATACAGTGCAGAAACAGGCCCTTCGGCCCAGCGAGTCCGTGCCGACCAGCAATCCCCACACACTAGTACTATCCCAAACACGCCAGGGACAATTTACAATTTTACCGAAGCCAATTAACCTACAAACCTGATGTTTTGGGAGTGTGGGAGGAAACCGGAGCACCCGGAGAAAACCCACGCCATCACGAATTCGATCCTGGCTGTGGGTGCTGTCTGTACGGAGTTTGCATGTTCTCCCCATGACCTGCGTGGGTTTTCTACGGGGGCTCCAGTTTCCTCCCCCTCCCCCTCCCCCCCCCCCCCCCTCTTCTCCCATCAGGCAAAAGGTATATTTAAGAGGGAGTTAGATGTGGCCCTTGTGGCTAAGGGGATCAGAGGGTATGGAGAGAAGGCAGGTACGGGATACTGAGTTGGATGATCAGCCATGATCATATTGAATGGCGGTGCAGGCTCGAAGGGCCGAATGGCCTACTCCTGCACCTAATTTCTATGTTTCTATGTTTCTATAGCAGTGTGAAAACACACACCTCCAGATTCAAGGACAGTATCTTCCCAGCTGTTATCAGGCAACTGAATCATCTTCTCCCCAACTAGAGAGCAGTGCTGGACTACTATCTACCTCACTGGAGATCCTCAGACTATCTTTGAATCAACTCTATCTTGCACTAATCGTTATTCCCTTATCATGTATCTGTACACTGTAGACGGCTCGATTATAATCATGTATTGTCTTTCCGCTGACTGGTTAGCACGCAACAAAAGCTTTTCACTGTACCTCGGTACACGTGACAGTAAACTCAACTGAACATAGAACCTTTAGGACCTGCTGTCATTCACATGATTGAAGAGCTCTATCTCATTTCAAAGATGTTGATACTCAGTACATGGGCTGCACAAACCTACATGACTCACATCCCAAGTCATGTAAGTAAACACAGCAAGCCTTCGATTGCATCCGCTGCTCTAGGTGTCAGCTGCTCTACATCGGTGAGACCAAGCACAGGCTCGGCGATCGCTTCGCCCAACACCTCCGCACAGTCCGCAATAACCAACCCGATCTCCCGGTGGCTCAGCACCTCAACACCCCCTCCCATTCCCAATCCGACCTTTCTGTCCTGGGCCTCCTCCATGGCCAGAGTGAGTCCCACCGTAAATTGGAGGAGCAGCTCCTCATATTTCGCTTGGGCAGTTTACACCCCAGCGGTATGAACATTGACTTCTCCAATTTCAGGTAGTCCCTGCTTTCTCCCTCCTTCCCCTCCCCTTCCCAGCTCTCCCACAGCCCACTGTCTCTGCCTCTTCCTTTCTTCTTCCCGCCCCCCCACCCCCACATCAGCCTGAAGAAGGGTCTCGACCCGAAACGTCACCCATTCCTTCGCTCCATAGATGCTGCCTCACCCGCTGAGTTTCTCCAGCATTTTTGTCTACCTTCTACATCAACAAATTATTTTCACAGTTTCCCTATCAAGAGGCATGAAACCTTTTAGCCTCACTAACAACTATGGTACACAATGCAGGGTGGCAAGGGTTGCGGGGAACCTACATCGAGAACCAGAGAACGTAGGTTTAAGGTGAAGGGGGAAAGATTTAATAGGAACCTGAAGGGCAACTTTTTTTTACACAAGGGCGTTTTGAACAAGCTGCCAGAGGAGGTAGTTGAAGCTGGGACTACCCCAACGTTCAAGGAACAGTTAGACATGGATTGGACTGGTCTGTTGGGATATGGGCCAAATGCAGGCAGATAGGACTAGTGTAGATGGGACGTGTTGGCCGGTGTGGGCAAGTTGGGCCGAAGGGCCTGTTTACATGCTGGATGACTTATGACCCTGATACACAGAGTGCTGGAGTAACTCAGCGGGTCAGGCAGCATCTGTGGAAAACATGGATAGGTGACGTTTCACAGAGTGCTGGAGTAACTCAGCGGGTCAGGCAGCATCTATGGAGCTAAGGAAATAGGCAACGTTTCGGGCCGAAACGTTGCCTATTTCCAGAAGGGTTTCGGCCCGAAACGTTGCCTATTCCCTTAGCTCCACAGATGCTGCTGCACCATAACTCAGCGGGTCAGGCAGCATCTGTGGAGAACATGGATAGGTGACGTTTCACAGAGTGCTGGAGTAACTCAGCGGGTCAGACAGCATCTGTGGACAACATGGATAGGTGACGTTTCACAGAGTGCTGGAGTAACTCAGCGGGTCAGACAGCATCTGTGGACAACATGCATTCAGGTCAGGACCCTTCTTCAGACCTTCCCACCTTTAGTTGCTTTATGCGTCTACCTCATGTAATCGTTTGATTAGTTTATGAGACGTGGGTGTAATCGGCAATATCCTGCCAATTTCTAATTGCTCTTGTTACGGGCGAGCCACCACCTTGAACAGCCGCATCCTTGTAGCAGCGATCCTCGGGCAGTGTGAGCAGGGAGGGGCAGCATTCCCAGAGGGAAGGATGTGTTGCCGCTGCTTGGAGCGCTCAGAGGAGGTGTACGAGAAAGGTGCCAAGCATTAGTGGGTTGACATAGGAGAAGTGTTTGATGGCTCTGGGCCTGTACTCGCTGGAGTTCAGAAGGATGAGGGAGGAACTCACTGAGTTGATGGTGTGGTACATTATGTGTACCGAGGTACATGTCTGTACACAGTTCAGTACAGCTCAACCTGCCTGGTCTCACTACAACGTCTCAGAGAAGTATCTCGGAAACTGTACAAATACAGTACAGTAGGAGTCACTGAGACAGTAGTCTCCACTTTGGCCCCATCTCCCAGAGCTACTTGAAGTTAGAGAAGTCAATGTTCATACCGCTGGGGTGTAAGCTGCCCAAACGATATATGAGGTGCTGTTCCTCCAATTTGCGCTGGGCCTCACTCTCACAATGGAGGAGGCCCAGGACAGGAAGGTCAGCGTGGGAATGGGAGGGGGAGTTGAAATCCTAACATCGGGCCACTGTGCACTCTGAGGGAGACATCGTCGCTACCTGTGGTTGACCCAAACATGTTAAACTGTCAAAGCCCAGCCTTGCCTTGGCTCAAAACCAACACTTAAAAATAGTAACCGACAGGGAATGATTTCCATGCCTGTCAGAGACTCTGTGCTCAACTCATTCACAAGCGACAAGCTTCAGACACAACTTGACACCAAGCCCTGCTTGCCGCAAGGCCTTGGTGTACTTATTTTAAACCCCAGACAGAAGAATATGTATTCATTTGTCTGGAATTGTACAACGGTCATAGAGTGATGAAGGCAAACGCAACGCTAGCATTTATTTCAGGAAGACTGGAATACAAACACAGGGATGTAGTGCTGAGGCTCTATAGGGTGCAGGTCAGGCCGCATTTGGAATATTGTGAGCAATTGTGGGCCCCATATCTGAGGAAGGATGTGCTGGCTCTGGAGAGGGTCCAGAGGAGGTTTACGAGAATGATCCCAGGAATGAGTGGGTTAACCTTTGAGTTCATTGGCTATATTTAAGAGGGAGTTAGAAGTGGCCCTTGTGGCTAAATGGATCAGGGGGTCTGGAGAGAAGGCAGGTACAGGATACTGAGTTGGATGATCAGCCATGATCATATTGAATGGCGGTGCAGGCTCGAAGGGCCGAATGGCCTCCTCCTGCACCTATTTTCTATGTTTCTATTGTCTATTGGGAAGCTGGAGATATGGTAACAGAGATGCTGCCGGCTCCACCGAGTTACTCCAGCTGTTTGTGTCCGTCTTTGGTGTAAAGCAGCACCTGCAGTTCCTTCCTACACAGAGGTTTAGAGGGATATGGGCCAAACGTGGGCAGGTGGGACCAGGCGTGGATGGGGCACGTTGGGCGGCGTGGGCAAGTTGGGCCTAAGGGCCCGTTTCTATGCTGTATCACTCTGATCAGTTGGTGACTGGTGAGGATACAGGCAATGAATCCTTCAGATTTGCAATAAAGGATCTGTCCCACTGTACGAGCTAATCCAAGAGCTCTCCCGAGTTTAAAAAAAAATCAAACTCGTGGTAAGTACGTAGAATGTACGTAGCGGGTACGTCGGAGCTCGGGGACGTCTCTTAGCATCTCGTAACGCTAACGGCAATTACTCGGGAAACGCGGTAAGCTCGTGAAGACTCGTGACGTTTTTTCAGCATGTTTGAAAAACGTCCACGAGAGCCCTGAGTACATCTGAGCGGCTATTACCGTAATTCTCCGAGTTCGAGTCAGGGGAAACTCGGGAGAACTCTTGAATTACTACACCTGGAGGCTGCAGCGAATTGTCCGATCAGCAGAGAAGATTATTGGCTGCAACCTTCCCTCCATTGATGAATTGTACACTGCAAGGGCCAGGAAGCGAGCGGGCAAGATCATCTCTGACCCCCCTCACACCCTGGCCACAAACTCTTTGAATCACTTCCCTCTGGAAGGCGACTCCGGACTGTCAAAGCTGCCACAGCCAGACATAAAAACAGTTTTTATCCACGAGTAGTTGCTCTACTCAACAGCCAAAAATCTGTAGCCTCCCTTTGATCTGGTATTTTGTTGGTTCACATGCTTGATCAATGGTGTTTTATCATTAATGTTTTATTATTATCAATGTTCAGTGTTTTCTGAGTCATTTGTAACTGTCACTGTATGTCATGTTGTTACTTGTGGGCGGAGCACCAAGGCAAATTCCTTGTATGTGAATACTTGGCCAATAAACGTACTTACTTAGCTCACGTACCTAGTGTGGAGCATTAGTTTACTTTAGAGATACAGCGCGGAAACAGGCCCTTCAGCCCACCGGGTCCGTGCCGACCAGTGATCCCCGCACAGTAACACTACCCTACACACACCAGGGACAATTTACAAATTCCTTGTATGTGAATACTTGGCCAATAAACATACTTACTTACTTAACTCGTACACAGTGGGACAGGCCCTTAACTGTACCTCACCACACTAAGACACGGTGCACAGGGAGGTTGGTGCGTCTGTTTCCACCGGCCCTAACTAACCCCCCCCCCCCCCCCACTTCAAGTCGTCGACCCTCTGACATGCTAGCATGAAAATAAACTTGCCGCTTTTTCAAAGTATTTTCAATCACCTCGCACAGAAATAAATGACGGCCTTTGAAGTGTGTGAAATGCTTTGCTTGCAAGGCCCTGGGCATGCAGATTGCACATGACTGACTGTCTGTGTGGGCTGGGATACACGGTGGGGGATGGGGAGCAAGAGGATGAGCTCAAATAGAACAAACTACAACATTGACTGAGTCACGCACAGAAACGTGTTCTCAATCTGTGACAGGACTGAAGGCAGAGGAAAGGAGCTCAATGCCAGAAAGATCAGATGCTTCCAACATTTCCTGCTGGTGGAGTGAAGGAACAAAGATCACATGGAAACAGTAGGTACAAAAAAAACTGCAGATGCTAGTTTATACTAAAGCTAGACACAGAGTGCTGGAGTAACTCAGCGGGTCAGGCAGCATCTGTGGAGAACATGGATAGGTGACGTTTCACAGAGTGCTGGAGTAACTCAGCGGGTCAGGCAGCATCTGTGGGGAACATGGATAGGTGACGTTTCACAGAGTGCTGGAGTAACTCAGCGGGTCAGGCAGCATCTGTGGGGAACATGGATAGGTGACGTTTCACAGAGTGCTGGAGTAACTCAGCGGGTCAGGCAGCATCTGTGGAGAACATGGATAGGTGACCAAGGATAATCAGGTCGATCCCTTTTTCAGAAACGCTCTACACTGGACATTTCAATTCCTGTTGTGAGGGGGAAAGCAGGGTCAAGGGGGGAGAAAATAAGATGAATCAGTCTGAAGAAGGGTCTTAAGCTATATTTAAGAGGGAGTTAGATGTGGCCCTTGTGGCTAAAGGGATCAGGGGGTATGGAGAGAAGGCAGGTACAGGATACTGAGTTGGATGATCAGCCATGATCATATTGAATGGCGGTGCAGGCTCGAACACAACACAAATTGTCACCCATCCACGATGAACAGCTGCAGTTCCTTGCTTCTACAAAATGATAACATCTTTGCAAAAACTACAACAGATGAATACGCAGACCAGCTCCTCACGAGTAATTCTACCTGTTCCCTCAAAGCACCCTGGTTTACACTTTAGAGATACAGTGCAGGAAACAGGCCCTTCGGCCCATCGAGTCCGCACCGACCAGCGATCTCCGTACTCCAGTACTACACACACACACACACACACACACACACATGGGACAATTTACATTTACACCAAGCCAATTAACCTACAAACCTGTACGTCTTTGGAGTGTGGGAGGAAACCGGAGCACCCGGAGAAAACCCTCGCAGGTAACGGGGAGAAGGTACAAACTCCGTACAGACAGCACCCGTAGTCGGGATGGAACCCGGGTCCCTGGCGCTGTGAGGCAGCAACTCTACCGCTGCGCCACCAGGATTTCTTTCCTCTGCTGGAGGGCACCGTTTTGCAGGTTGCGACTTTGCAGTGAAAATGGGCAGCTTTTTGTGGGAATCACTGCCTTAAGGGCCTGTCCCACTTACGCAACTTTTTCGGCAACTGCCGGCACCCGTCATAGTCGTAGCAGGTCTCCGAAAATGTTCAACATGTTGAGAATCCAGCGGCGACCAGAACAAGGTACGACTCTTTGGGCGACTACTCACGACCGTACAGGCTTCACCCCGCGACATGTCGCCTGTATGGTCGTGAGTCGTCTCCTCAGTCGCCCAAAGAGTCGTAGCGTCTTTCTGGTCGCCGCTGGATTTTCAACATGGTGAAAATTTTCGGCGACCTATGACGGGTGCCGGCAGTCGCCGAAAAAGTCGCGTAAGTGGGACAGGCCCTTAACTCAGCCAGAGTTCAAATGCACTTATAAATCTGATAACAGAAAGAAAACAGGATGGGCCCCAGTTCCCTCGCGCTGACGCAGATGTGGAGAGAAGTCATGTCCACCCACTCCTGACTGGGCTTAGATAAATGTGTAGGAAGGAACTGCAGATGTTGGTTTAAACCAAAGACAGACTGAAGAAGGGTCTCGACCCAGAAACATCCCCTCTGCTCTACCTATTGGACTGGAGTTTGACTTGACTGTATTTATGTGTATTGTTATCTGATCTGTTTGGCCAGCACAACTGATTGTATCTATGCCTGGAATATCCGAAGAGGCAAGGAACTGCACATGCTGGTTTACAAAAAAAGACGTACAGGTTTGTAGGTTAATTGGCTACTTGGTATAAGTGTAAATTGTCGCTAGTGTGTGTAGGGTAGTGTTACTGTGCGGGGATCACTGGTCGGCACGGACTCGGTGGGCTGAAGGGCCTGTTACCGCGCTGTATCTCTAAAGTAAACTATTGCTCCACACTAGGTACGTGAGTCAAGTAAGTACGTTTATGGCCAAGTATTCACATACAAGGAATTTGCCTTGGTGCTCCGCCCACAAGTAACAACATGACAAACAGTGACAGTTACGAATGACTCAGAAAACACTAAACATTAATAATAATAAAACATTAATGATAAAACACCATTGATCAAGCATGTGAACCAACAAAATACCAGATCAAAGGGAGGCTACAGATTTTTGGCTGTTGAGTAGAGCAACTACTCGTGGATAAAAACTGTTTTTATGTCTGGCTGTGGCAGCTTTGACAGTCCGGAGTTGCCTTCCAGAGGGAAGTGATTCAAAGAGTTTGTGGTCAGGGTGAGAGGGGTCAGAGATGATCTTGCCCGCTCGCTTCCTGGCCCTTGCAGTGTACAGTTCATCAATGGAGGGAAGGTTGCAGCCAATAACCTTCTCTGCTGATCGGACGATTCGCTGCAGCCTCCAGGTGTCGTGCAAAGCACTTGCAGTTGGTTTGATTGAGTTTCCACACAATGGGTGTGTGCGCGAGATAGTCCCGATCCACCCCTCACTCCCCGCACCACATCATGTTCACATCCAGGCAAAGATCGCCCAGTAAAAATAGTCGTCTTGTTCAAGAAGCT
Organism: Amblyraja radiata; assembly: GCF_010909765.2. Classification (NCBI taxonomy): domain Eukaryota; kingdom Metazoa; phylum Chordata; class Chondrichthyes; order Rajiformes; family Rajidae; genus Amblyraja; species Amblyraja radiata. The sequence continues at coordinate 79,955,671 of NC_045963.1, read as the reverse complement.
GTAACCACGGCATTACCCAACTCACGCGGCATTCAGAACACCGCCACAATCTGCGGCAAATGATTCAATGCAAACACATGGTGTCTGAGAAACCGCATGCAGTCACGTTGAGCGGTGATCCCGTCCTGCTCCGTAAACCCAAGCAGCGATGTCCTTGCCCCCAGCCAGCACTTCCCATCCACAAAGAATCTTAACTTTCAACTCAAAGTCCACTTCAATCACCACACAAATACATTATTCATTGATAACCTCTTACCCACACCCATTATCACGTACTCTGTCGAAACTTGAGCAAACACAGTCACAGAGCTAAGATACTATAGAAACGGGGCCCTTCGGCCCATCTTGTCCACGCCAACTGTTCGCACACTGGGATGGTCCCATTTGCCTGCATTTATAGAAACATAGAAAATAGGTGCAGGAGTAGGCCATTCGGCCCTTCAAGCCAGCACCACCATTCAATATGATCATAGCTGATCATCCACAATCAGTACACCCGTTCCTGATTTTTCCCCATATCCCTTGATTCCGTTAGCCCCAAGAGCTAAATCTAGGTCTCTCTTGAAAACATCGAATTGGCCTCCACTGCCGTCTGTGGCAGAGAATTCCACAGATTCACAACTCTCTGGCCCATATCACTCTAAACCCTTCCCGTCCATATATTTGTCCAAATGTCAGCGGGTCAGGCAGCATCTGCGGAGAACATGGATAGGTGACGTTTCACAAAATGCTGGAGTAACTCAGCGGGTCAGGCAGCATCTCTGGAGCGAAGGGATAGATGACGTTTCGGGTCGAGACCCTTCTTCAGACTCGGACTCTCCCGCAGCTGCGGGCCTCACTCACCCTGGTCTGTAATGGACCCCAACTTCACTTCATTCTACGACTAATAAAAGCTTGCGGCTGAAACGCCTTGTGCAGGATGGAGTGTCTGATCCTGCCCCACACCTTCACTCACAGCCGTCTGTTACCATGCATCACATCCAACTGATCCACCCCCTCACCAGAAGCCTGCTCTACACTCAACCCTCCCACGGTTTCTCAGCAACCACCTTACATTGGATCGGGGCACTGCATACATTCGCACCTTGCATCAGTGGCTAGGACCCTGTTTCATGGACCTTCAAGGTCAAGTCAAGATTGTGTACAGAGTAACTGTTGCATCTTGTGCAAGAAGGAACTGCAGATGCTGGTTTATACCGAAGACAGACACAAAATGCTGGAGTAACTCAGCGGGACAGGCAGCATCTCTGGAGAGAAGGAATGGGTGACGTTTCAGGTCGAGACCCTTCTTCAGACCAAAGATCCTATAGCGGAGCAAGATAGACCACTCCTGCTAAATGCAATGGGCTGACGTGGGCCTTTTTTTCATATATTTCAGTAACCCGACCCAACCCGATTCGCAGTGTAATCAACGTTGCGGGGGAACAGTTTGTGTTAATAAATTAAAATTCTGTAAATGAGGGGAAGATTTTTACCAAATAACTTTTATTTTTACGAGGATGTTTCCGTAACCGGCTTCCGTCTCCGCACTAGTATCCTACGGGATCTTTGGTGTGGAGACGGAAGCCGGTTACGGAAATGGGGCCGAAAATTACCCGTGAATCTGCCCATGACCGTACTACGTCTTTTTTGTCGAGTGGATGATCTTGCTCGCTATAGGATCTTTGCTTCAGACTGGTTAGGGATAAGGGAAACGAGAGATGTAGACGATGATGTGGAGAGATAAAGAACAATGAATGAAAGATATGCAAAAAGTAACGATGATGAAGGAAACAGGCCATTGTTAGCTGTTTGTTGGGTGAGAACGAGAAGCTGGTGCGACTTGGGTGGGGGAGGGATAGAGAGAGAGGGAATGCCGGGGCTACCTGAAGTGAGAGAAATCAATATTCATACCACTGGGCTGTAAGCTGCCCAAGCGAAATATGAGATGCTGTTCCTCCAATTTGTAATATCCAGGCGCTCCTTGCTGGAGAGGCCAGCACCTCCACCCCAGCGTCAGAGACTTCCTGTAGGTTAAACGGGGCTGGGAATGGTGTGGGAGATGTGGCACCCCGCTCCTATTGTTGGGGCGCAGACATGGGATGTCTTCCTAAATGTCTTCCTGAGCGAGAATGGGTCCGAGTGTGTTCTCACCGATAGCTCGCGGAGTAGCATCATGAAGCTCTTCGGTCGTCACGGTGGCGCAGCGGGTAGAGTTGCTGCCTCACGGCGCCGGAGACCCAGGTTCCATCCCGACTACGGGTGCCGTCTGTACCGAGTTTGTACGTTCTCCCCGTGACCTGCGTGGGTTTTCTCCGGGCGCTCTGGTTTCCTCCCACACTCCAAAGACGTGCTGGGTTGTAGGTTAATTGGCTTGGTGTAAATGTAAATTGTCCCTAGTGTGTGTAAGGCCAATTCACTGGCCGTTTTCAAGAGAGTTAGATTTAAAGGGTCAAAGGATATGGGGGAGAAAGCAGGAACGGGGTACTGATTGTGGATGATCAGCCATGATCATATTGAATGGCGGTGCAGGCTCGAAGGGCCGAATGGCCTACTCCTGCACCCATTTTCTATGTTTCTATGTTTCTATCTTCGGAGTGCTGGTGCAGGATTCCCCAATAAGTGAACCTGCAAGTCGAATCAGTAGTAAAGAGGACAAAGACAGAGGCCAATGAATAAGATTTTGAATTGCAAATAATTCAGGATGTAAAAAGTTTGCTGTGGGTAAGGGAACATGCTTGAGTTGCATGCAGAGAATCCTACAGGTTTCCTGTTTCGTTTCTACAAAGAGGAACAGTGCAGAAAATAAGGTTTCCGCCACTTCTTGTAGGGAGAGCAAACGCAACATGTCCAAGCTGGGACCGCAATGCACAGAAGCCCCGCACTGTGGGACACGCACATGCATAACTAAACACTCATTATGAAAGTTAACAATCACACATGTACTTCACCATAAAACTGAAAATACTGGTTATGAACACAGTGCTGGACCGGTGCAGTAACATCACTAGAAAACTTTGCATACTGCATGTCAATTAGTTAATTAAATTTGCATACTGCATGTCAATTAGTTAATTAACTTTGCATTCTGCATGTTAATTAGTTGTCCATGTGGGCCTCAAACAGCCTGCAATTCAATGGAGACAAGGAACTGCAGGTGCTGGAAAACTAAACAAAACACAAAGTGCTGGAGGGACTCAGCGGGTCAGGCAGCATCTGTGGAGGGAATAGAAGACAAGACCTTTCTGTGGAATTCTCTGCCACAGAAGGTAGTTGAGGCCACACAGTTCATTGGCTATATTTAAGAGGGAGTTGGATGTGGCCCTTGTGGCTAAAGGGATCAGGGGGTATGGAGAGAAGGCAGGGATGGGATACTGAGTTGGATGATCAGCCATGATCATATTGAATGGCGGTGCAGGCTCGAAGGGCCGAATGGCCTCTACTCCTGCACCTAATTTCTATGTTTATATGTTTCAGACTGATGGAGTGGAGGGCAGAAAGCTGGAAGAGTGAGGTGGGGGTGGGACAAAGCCAGGAGAGTGATAGGTGGGTACAGGGGAAGGGGGGGGGGGGACTGGCAGACAGGTGGAGTCAGTGACAAAGGCTGGAGACAAAACATTGTTAGATACGGACAGAAGAGGTGAAGTGAAATGTGAAGCTGGGGGGGAGGGGTGTGGGTGGGTGGGTGGAGACAGGTGAGGGAGGAAGGGAGATGATGTATGGAGGAGGGGAAAGGAACAGGGTGAGGGGGGGGGGGAGGTGGGGAATGTCAGCTCATTGGGCTGGGTATCGAATGGGCAATTTAATGTTCATACCACTGGGTTCACAAGTTCTAGGAGTAGAATTAGGCCATTCGGCCCATCGACTCTACTCCGCCATTCAATCATGGCTGATCTCTCTCTTCCTCCTAACCCCATTCTCCTGCCTTCTCCCCATAACCCCCGACACCCGTACTAATCAAGAATCTATCTATCTCTGCCTTAAATATATCCACTGACTTGTGGCCTCCACAGCCGTCTGTGGCAATGAGTTCCACAGATAAACTACCTTGTGACTAAAGAATTTTTCTCCTCACCTCCTTTCGAAGACATCCTCTCCACATCCACTCTATCCAAGCATTTCACTATTCGGGAAGTTTCAATGAGGTCCCCCCCTTCTTAACTCCAGCGAGTACTGCCAAAGGAGGTAGTTGAGGCTGGGACTATCCCAACGTTTAAGAAACATTTAGACAGGTACATGGATAGGAGAGGTTTGGAGGGATATGGGCCAAGCGCAGGCAGGTGGGACTAATGTAGCTGGGACATTGCTGGCTGGCGTGGGCAAGTTGGGCCACTGTACGACTCTAGTTTGTGCGTGACCTCACTATAGCATAGATCAGGAACATGGAGAGGCCAAGCTTAGCATAGATGGGGCACCTTGGTTAGCATGGAGGAGTAGGGCCGAAGGGGCTGCATCCACACTGTATGGCATTATGTCTCTCTGTCACAAAGATAAGACAAAAGTGCACGCTGTTGATGAAACGCAACGATCATTTTGCATACATTCACCTCCTGCAACACAATATCTATGATAAAGATTATAGGCGTCACGGTGGCGCAGCGGTAGAGTTGCTGCCTCACAGCGCCAGAGACCCGGGTTCCATCCTGACTACGGGTGCTGCCTGTACGGAGTTTGCACGTTCTCCCCGTGGCCAGCGTGGGTTTTCTCCGGGTGCTCCGGTTTCCACCCACACTCCAAAGACGTGCAGGTTTGTAGGTTAATTGGCTTCGGTATGAATGTAAATTGTCCCTGGTGTGTGTAGGATAGTGTTAGTGTGCGGGGATCGCTGGTCGGCACGGACTCGGTGGGCCGAAGGGCCTGTTTCCGCGCTGTATCTCTAAACTAAACTGCTGGATGCAACACTCTCGCCCCACAGGAACCAGACGACAAACTGAAAAGCCACATCGTTCAAACCTTAACCACAAAGTGCTGCCACAGTTTCATCGGGTTAAAGATCTCTACGATACAGTAACAAGCCCTTAAGCCTGTCTGAAGAAGGGTCTCGACCCAAAATGTCACATCTACATGTTCTCCACAGATGCTGCCTGACCCGCTGAGTTACTCCAGCACTCTGTGAAACGTCACCTATCCATGTTCTCCACAGATGCTGCCTGACCCGCTGAGTTACTCCAGCACTCTGTGAAACGTCACCTATCCATGTTCTCCACAGATGCTGCCTGACCCGCTGAGTTACTCCAGCACTCTGTGAAACGTCACCTATCCATGTTCTCCACAGATGCTGCCTGACCCGCTGAGTTATGGTGCAGCAGCATCTGTGGAGCTAAGGAAATAGGCAACGTTTCGGGCCGAAACCCTTCTGGAAATAGGCAACGTTTCGGGCCGAAACCCGGAAGGGTTTCAGCCCGAAACGTTGCCTATTTCCTTAGCTCCATAGATGCTGCTGCACCCGCTGAGTTACTCCAGCACTCTGTGAAACGTCACCTATCCATGTTCTCCACAGATGCTGCCTGACCTGCTGAGTTACTCCAGCACTCTGTGAAACGTCACCTATCCATGTTCTCCACAGATGCTGCCTGACCCGCTGAGTTACTCCAGCACTCTGTGAAACGTCACCTATCCATGTTCTCCACAGATGCTGCCTGACCCACTTTTTTTCCTTACACACACACACACACACACACGTACGGTATCTGGGTACATGATCATGGCTGCAGAGAGAGTGTGGAGCGGGGGAACTGCCAGTAAGATTGGTATTGTTCTGTCTGGGACACATGACAATAACACACTGTTGAGCATACGACAGCCCTGAGGTGCTCCTGTGTTGATGGTCATCTTGGAGGAAGTGCTGTCGCTGTGACAATAGGTGCAGGAGTAGGCCATTCGGCCCTTCGAGCCAGCACCACCATTCAATGTGATCATGGCTGATCATCCACAATCAGTACCCCGTTCCTGCCTTCTCCCCATATCCCCTGACTCCGCTATCTTTAAGAGCCCTATCTAACTCTCTCTTGAAAGTATCCAGAGAACCTGCCTCCACCGCCCTCTGAGGCAGAGAATTCCACAGACTCACAACTCTCTGTGTGAAAAAGTGTTTCCTCATCTCCATTCTAAATGGCTTACCCATTATTCTTAAACTGTGACCCCTGGTTCTGGACTCCCCCAACATCAGGAACATGTTTCCTGCCTCTAGCGTGTCCAAACCCTTAATAATCTTATACGTTTCAATAAGATCCCTCTCATCCTTCTAAACTCCAGAGTGTACAAGCTGTAAATGACTTGCTGTAAAGGGGCGTGGGGCGATTGTCTAAAGGGTTGAAGCCAGCACTATATCTGGGATTGTATAAGAATTAGCTTTGCATTCCCATTCAGACCAGCGGACATTTCATGACTCTTCTGTTATTCCGTCTACAATTTGTTCAATGCTTCTATATTGATCATTAAAACCAGGGCAACCATTTCCTGCCTCTCGAATGAAAGCAATTTTTATTATGTTCACAAGTCAATAAGTGATAGGAGCAGAATTAGACCATTCGGCCCATCAAGTCTACTCCACCATTCAATCATGGCTGATCTATCTCTCCCTCCTAATCCCATTCTCCTGCCTTCTCCTCATCACCCCAGACACCCGTACTAATCAAGAATCTATCTCTGCCTTAAATATATCCACTGACTCGTGGCCTCCACAGCCGTCTGTGGCAAAGAATTCCACAGATTCACCACCCTCTGACTAAATAAATTCCTAGATTTGGTTTACAGCACCAGACACCGGGGCATGATGGTCTGCATCCCAGGGTCCTCAGGGAGGTGGCTCTAGAAATAGTGGGCGCATTGGTGATAATTTTCCAATGTTCGATCGATTCAGGATCAGTTCCTGTGGATTGGAGGATAGCTAACATTATCCCACTTTTCAAGAAAGGAGCGAGAGAGAAAACGGGGAATTACAGACCAGTTAGCCTGACTTCGGTGGTGGGAAAGATGCTGGAGTCAATTATTAAAGAGGTAATAATGGGGCATTTGGATAGCAGTAAAAGGATTAGTCCAAGTCAACATGGATTTATGAAAGGGAAATCATGCTCGACTAATCTTCTGGAATTTTTCGAGGATGTGACAAGTAAAATGGATGAAGGGGAGCAGTGGATGTAGTGTATCTAGACTTTCAGAAAGCCTTTGATAAGGTCCCGCACGGGAGACTGGTGACTAAAATTAGAGCACATGGTATTGGGGGTAGGGTGTTGACATGGTTAGAAAATTGGTTGGCAGACCGGAAGCAAAGAGTAGGAGTGAACGGGTCCTTTTCAGAATGGCAGGCAGTGGCGAGTGGAGTGCCGCAAGGCTCTGTGTTGGGGCCGCAACTGTTTACCATATATATTAATGATTTGGAAGAGGGAATTAGGAGCAACACTAGCAAGTTTGCAGATGACACAAAGCTGGGTGGCAGCGTGAACTGTGAAGAGGATGTTAGGAGGTTGCAGGGTGACCTGGACAGGTTGAGTGAGTGGGCAGATGCGTGGCAGATGCAGTATAATATAGATAAATGTGAGGTTATCCACTTTGGTGGCAAAAACAAGGGGGCAGATTATTATCTCAATGGGGTTAGGTTAGGGTGTCCTTGTACACCGGTCACTGAAAGTTGGCGTGCAGGTACAGCAGGCAGTGAAGAAAGCTAATGGAATGTTGGCCTTCATAACAAGAGGATTTCACTATAGGAGTAAAGAGGTTCTTCTGCAGTTGTATAGGGCTCTGGTGAGACCACATCTGGAGTATTGTGTACAGTTTTGGTCTCCTAATTTGAGGAAGGACATCCTTGTGATTGAGGCAGTGCAGCGTAGGTTCACGAGATTGATCCCTGGGATGGCGGGACTGTCATATGAGGAAAGATTGAAAAGACTAGGCTTGTATTCACTGGAGTTTAGAAGGATGAGGGGGGGGATCTTATAGAAACATATACAATTATAAAAGGACTGGACAAGCTAGATGCAGGAAAAATGTTCCCAATGTTGGGTGAGTCCAGAACCAGGGGCCACAGTCTTAGAATAAAGGGGAGGTCATTTAAGACTGAGGTGAGAAAAAACTTTTTCACCCAGAGAGTTGTGAATTTATGGAATTCCCTGCCACAGAGGGCAGTGGAGGCCAAGTCACTGGATGGATTTAAGAGAGAGTTAGATAGAGCTCTAGGGGCTAGTGGAGTCAAGGGATATGGGATGAAGGCAGGCACGGGTTATTGATTGGGGACAATCAGCCATGATCACAATGAATGGCGGTGCTGGTTCAAAGGGCCGAATGGCCTCCTCATGCACCTATTTTCTATGTTTCTATGTTTCTACACCCAGGTTCGATCCCGACCACGGGTGCTGTCTGTACGGAGTTTGCACGTTCTCCCCGTGACATGCGTGGGTTTTCTTTGAGATCTTCAGTTTCCTCCCACGCTCCAAAGACGTGCAGGTTTGTAGGTTAATTAGCTTGGTGTAAATGTAAATTGTCCCCTAGTGTGTTGATGTGCGGGGATCGCTGGTTGGCGCGGACCTGGTGGGTCGAAAGGCCTGTTTCCGCGCTGTATCTCTAAACTAAGCTTGGATGACAAGGTGTTAACGTGGCTTGTTCGCCAAAGTAACCTCTCCGTGCCAAAGAAAGTACAGCTCCACGGGCCTTTTAGAAAAATAGCTGGGGGATGAAGTGTAAAGCAGTAGACTTTACAGCATAGGTAAATATTAGTCCATATCCTGAATTCACTGCATGGGCGTACACGTAATGTGCCAAATGACCTCCATCCTTAACTCTGGTAAAGATATTCATATCTGGCATAAAGGCGTGTAACACGGAGACAGGCCCTTCGGCCCCACTCTTCCATGCTGACCAAGGTGCCCTATCTGGAGTTGTACACTCTGGAGTTTAGAAGGATGAGAGGAGATCTCATTGAAACATATAAGATTGTTAAGGGCTTGGACATGCTAGAGGCAGGAAACATGTTCCTGATGTTGGGGGAGTCCAGAACCAGGGGCCACACAGTTTAAGAATAAGGGGTAAGCCATTTAGAACGGAGACGAGGAAACACTTTTTCTCACAGAGGGTGGTGAGTCTGTGGAATTCTCTGCCTCAGAGGGTGGTGGAGGCCGGTTCTCTGGATGCTTTCAAGAGAGAGCTAGATAGGGCTCTTAAAGATAGCGGAGTCAGGGGATATGGGGAGAAGGCAGGAATGGGGTGCTGATTGTGGATGATCAGCCATGATCACATTGAATGGCGGTGCTGGCTCGAAGGGCCGAATGGCCTACTCCTGCACCTATTGTCTATAAATGTTGTTGTTGTACCTGCCTTAACTACGACCTCTGCTTCATATTAATTCTATCCCCTCTCACCTTAAACTTATAGAAACATAGGTGCAGGAGTAGGCCATTCGACCCTTCGAGCCAGCACCGCCATGTAATGTGATCATGGCTGATCATCCCCAATCAGTACCCTGTTCCTGCCTTCTCCCCATATCCCTTAATTCTGTTAGCTCTAAGAGCTAAATCTAACTCTCTCTTGAAAACATCCAGTGAATCGGCCTCCACTGCCTTCTGTGGCAGAGAATTCCATAAATTCACAACTCTCTGGGTGGAAACGTTTTTCCTCATCTCAGTCCTAAATGGCCGACCCCTTATTCTTAAACTGTGTGGCCCCTGGTTCTGGACTCCCCCAACATGGGGAACATTTTTCCTGCACCTAGCCTGTCCAATCCTTTAAGAATTATACCCCCTGGTTGTTGATTGCCCCTACTCTAATAGATTCTGTGCAGTACACTTGTCTAATTACTGAGTAGCCATTCACAATTCCAATACCATCTTTAGACTCAATGATTATTCCATTATAGAAGGTAGACAAAAATGCTGGAGAAACTCAGCGGGTGCGGCAGCATCTATGGAGCGAAGGGAATGGGCAACGTTTCGGGTCGAGACCCTTCTTCAGACTCTTTCACTATATTCCAGTATAGTTGGCTGAATAAGTGGTAATGAGTACATACAAGTGTAGCACAGGAACAGGCCCTTCAGCCCTCCTCCCCTCTTCTACCCTGCACCTCACCTGGACACACACCTATTCCTTTACCACCCACCTACCTACATTCCCTCCTCCAGCCTCACTATTTGCAACTCTTCAATCCAAGTTAGAACCAAACTTTTCATCTCTGGCCTTTGTCCATCTATCTGTCCCTCCACCCCCCCCCCCCCCCCCCCCCCCCCCACCACATTGGGACAGGCAGCATCTCTGGAGAGAAGGAACGGGTGACGTTTCGAGTCGAGACCCTTCTTCATACCAAAGATCTTTGCTTAAGACTGGATAGGGAGAAGGGAAACGAGAGATCTAGACGCTGATGTGGAGAGATAAAGAACAATGAATGAAAGATATGCAAAACAGTAACGATAATGAAGGAAACAGGCCATTGTTAGCTGTTTGTTGGGTGAAAACGAGAAGCTGGTGCGACTTGGGTGGGGGAGGGATAGAGAGAGAGGGAATGCCGGGGCTGCCTGAAGTGAGATAAATCAATATTCATACCACTGGGCTGTAAGCTGCCCAAGCGAAATATGAGATGCTGTTCCTCCAATTTGCGTTTAGCCTCACTCTGACAATGGAGGAGACCGAGGACAGAAAGGTCAGTGTGGGAATGGGAAGGAGAATTAAAGTGTCCAGCAACCGGGAGATCAGGTTGGTTCAGGCGGGATAAGCGAAGGTGTTCCGTGAAACGATCGCCCTGTCTGCGTTTGGTCTCGCCGATGTATAAGAGTCCACACCTTGAACAACGGAACAAGTTTATCTATAGTTTAGTTTAGTTTAGAGATACAGTGCAGAAACAGCCCCTTTTTGCCGACCGAGACTGCGCCGCCCAGCACTCTCCTACACACACCAAGGACAATTTACAATTTTACTGAAGCCAATTAACCTGTGGGAGGAAACCGGAGCACCCGGAGAAAACCAACGCGACCACGGGGAGAACGTACAAACTCCGTACAGACAGCGCCCGTGGTCAGGATGGAACCCGGGTCTCTGGCGCTGTGAGGCAGCAACTCTACCGCTGCGCCACCCCCTTTCACCAAAGATGCTGCCTGACCCGCTGAGTTTCTCCAGTACTTTGTGTCAACCCTCAAACCAAACCTAGTTTCTCCAATTGTGACAAACTGCACATTGCCCACTGTTTTTCCCACAATCTAAAACTAAACTGCTCCCTTGAAAGTTCTAGATGCATAGAAAATAGGTGCAGGAGTAGGCCATTCGGCCCTTCAAGCCAGCACCGCCATTAACTGTGATCATGGCTGATCATCCACAATCCGTACCCCGTTCCTGCCTTCTCCCCATATCCCCTGACTCCACTAACCCTAAGAACTCTATCTGACTCTCTTTTCAAAGCATCCAGTGAATCGGCCTCCACTGCCTTCAGAGGCAGAGAATTCCACAAAATCACAAATCTGTGTGAAAACATTTTCCTCGTCTCCGTTCCAAATGGCCCACCCTTTATTCTTAAACTGTGGCCACTGGTTCTGGACTCCCCCAACATCGGGAACACGTTTCCTGCCTCTAGCGTGTCCAATCCCTTAATAATTGTATATGTTCCAATAAGATATAACCATATAACAATTACAGCACGGAAACAGGCCATCTCGGCCCTACAAGTCCGTGCCGAACAACTTTTTTCCCTTAGTCCCACCTGCCTGCACTCATACCATAACCCTCCATTCCCTTCTCATCCATGTGCCTATCCAATTTATTTTTAAATGATACCAACGAACCTGCCGCTACCACTTACACTGGAAGCTCATTCCACACCGCTACCACTCTGAGTAAAGAAGTTCCCCCTCATGTTACCCTTAAACTTCTGTCCCTAAAGATGCCCACTCATCCTTCTAAACTCCAGAGTATACAAGCCCAGCCGCTCCATTCTCTCAGCATATGACAGTCCCGCCATGCCAGGAATTAACCTTGTAAACTTACGCTGCACTCCCTCAATAGCAAGAACGTCCTTCCTCAAATTAGGAGACCAAAACCAGTGGGTGCGGGACCAGCGCTGCATTGTTGCGACCCAGTGCTACATTGTTGCGACCCAGCGCTACAGTGTTGCGACCCAGGGCTACATTGTTGCGACCCAGGGCTACATTGTTGAGGCCCCGCGCTACATTGTTGCGGTCCAGCGCTACATTGTTGCACCGAGTCCGTACCAACCAGCGATCCGCGCGGAAACTGAAGGGAGCGGCAATCAACTGCCACGGATACAAATAAGTTCATACACAAGAAAGGGCAGATGCTGGTTGACAAAAAGTGAACACACAGTGCTGGAGTAACACAAAGATGCAGCAGAAATTTGGAAACGTCATCCCGTCACCCATTCCTTCTCTCCAGAGATGCTGCCTGTCCCGCTGAGTTAAAGAGTGCCCACGGTAGGCTCACGAATCACTACGGTAAACTTACGTTCTTACAGCGAGTTTAAATGTTTCAAATTTTAACTTCAAGAGTAAATTTGACTCGTGGAGATCTTTAATCATGTTTAACGTTTTCCAAGAGTTAACAAGTTTCACGGGTACCTGCTGTTAGCGCCACGAGTCGCTAAGTTGCGTCCATGAGTTCCGATGTTCCCGCTACGTTAATTGTGCGTGATTACCACGAGTTTAATTTGTTTTAAGCTCGGGGTCACTCGTGGGTCAACTCGTACCATGAGACAGGGGTTTAACACTATCCCACACACACTGGGGACAATTTACATTCACCAAGCCAATCAACCTACAAACCTGTACGTCTTTGGAGTGTGGGAGGAAACCGGAGCACCTGGAGAAAACCCACGCAGGTCACGGGGAGAACGTACAAACTCCGTACAGACAGCACCCGTAGTCGGGATGGAACCCGGGTCCCTGGCGCTGTGAGGCAGCAGCTCTACCCACTGCGCCATCCATAATTGTGATAAATTTTGTTTTATTTTTATTTGGAAATGAAACATTTTGATTGAGGTCAAAGTCGTATTGTGTCAAGGAGAGGTGATAGAGAAGCAGGCTGCCAATTGGACAGGACAACTTTTATTTGACATGCTGCGAGCTGGTTCCTCATGGAGATGTTGCCAGCGACCTATATCACTGCCCCTCGAAGAGGATGAAGAGCAAGTCCAGCAATGATCTGCACTAAACGCTGGCTTGGGCTCTAGGGGCCTTTAGGCCTGTTCCCATTTATACTTTGTGTAAGAAGGAACTGCAGATGCTGGTTCAAAGCGAAGATAGACACTAAAAGCTGGAGTAATCATAGAATCATAGAAAATAGGTGCAGGAATAGGCCATTCGGCCCTTCGAGCCTGCACCGCCATTCAATATGATCATGGCTGATCATCCAACTCAGTATCCTGTACCTGCCTTCTCTCCATACCCCCTGATCCCTTTAGCCACAAGGGACACATCTAACTCCCTCTTAAATATAGCCAATGAACTGGCCTCAACTACCTTCTGTGGCAGAGAATTCCAGAGATTCACCACTCTCTGTGTGAAAAATGCATTTCTCATCTCGGTCCCAAAGGATTTCCCCTTTATCCTTAAACTGTGACCCCTTGTTCTGGACTTCCCCAACATCGGGAACAATCATCCTGCATCTAGCCTGTCCAACCCCTTAAGAATTTTCTCAGTGGGACGGGCAACATCTCTGGAGAGAAGGAACGGGTGATGTTTCGGGTCGAGACTCTTCTTCAGACCGAGTGTTAGGGTAGAAGGAGATACATAGTTAAGGATCTTGATGGTCTGAAGAAGGGTCTCGACCCGAAACGTCACCCATCCTTCTCTCCAGAGATGCTGCCCGAGTTGGTTTTGTTTCAGCTGGAGGTGCAAATCTAAATTTTCTCAATTCTCCAATGAAAATCTAAATCTAAGGGCGGAAATTCATCGCTGATCAATTTTTTTGATTATTCTGAAAAGTCCAAATATTTTAGATAATAGACAATATTATCCTTCTCATCCTTCTCAACTCCAGAGTGTACAAGCCCAGCTGCTCCATTCCCTCAGCATATGTTAGTCCCGCCATCCCGGGAATTAACCTTGTAAACCTACGCTGCACTCCCTCAATAGCAAGAATGTCCTTCCTCAAATTAGGGGGACCAAACCTGCGCACAATACTCCAGGTGTGGTCTCACTAGGGCCCTGTACAATTACAAAAACATTATTTTTTATTTGAAGAAGGGCGTCACGATGACACAGCGGTTGAGTTGCTGCCTCACAGCACCAGGTACCCGGATTTGAACCCGAGTGCTGTCTGTGCGGAGTTTGCACGTTCTCCCCGTGACCTGCGTGGGTTTTCTCCGGGTGCTCCGGTTTCCTCCCCACACTCCAAAGACGTGCGGGTTTGTAGGTTAATCGGTTCACTGTAAATTGCCCCCTAGTGTGTAGGATAGTATAGGGATGATCGCTGATCGGCACCAACTAGGTGGGCCGAAGGGCCTGTTTCTTCGATGTACCTTAAAATTAAATTTTAAAACTAAATTTCAGGGACAAGCTTCTAACATCCTCAGACTGATTTGTCAAAGTTTAAAAAAAAGTTTCATTATAATTTCATGTTTCAGGAGCAGAATTAGGCCATTCGGCCCATCAAGTCTACACCGCCATTCAATCATGGCTGATCGATCTCTCCCTCCTAACCCCATTCTCCTGCCTTCACCCCACTGTCAGACAACCACTGTAATCCCAATATGTTTCAATGCAGTAATTACAATGCAGTAAGGTTACAATGCTGAGAACTATATTCTGCACTCTGTAACTTCCCCTCTGTAATCAGGCTTCTGAACGGTCCTTCCATGAGCTAGGGTACTGTCCAATTCACCTCTACCCCATTGCGGACATTGGACTTTGTCTCTGGAACTGATGCGCTACAATGCCGAGAACTTTCTGGGAACCATCATCTCCAAGGACCTTAAGTGGGGGGTCACCATCGACTCCAGAGTCAAAAAGGCACAACAGAGGATGTACTTCCTGCGGCAGCTGAGGAAGCACAATCTGTCACAGGCAATGATGGTCCAATTCTACACGGCCATCGTAGAGTCTGTTCTCACCTTCTCCATCATGGTCTGGTTTGGCTCAGCCACCAAGCACGACACCTGGAGGCTGCAGCGAATCGTCCGATCAGCAGAGAAGACTATTGGCTGCAACCTTCCCTCCATTGATGAACTGTACACTGCAAGGGCCAGGAAGCGAGCGGGCAAGATCATCTCTGACCCCTCTCACCCTGGCCACAAACTCTTTGAATCACTTCCCTCTGGAAGGCGACTCCGGACTGTCAAAGCTGCCACAGCCAGACATAAAAACAGTTTTTATCCACGAGTAGTTGCTCTACTCAACAGCCAAAAATCTGTAGCCTCCCGTTGATCTGGTATTTTGTTGGTTCACATGCTTGATCAATGGTGTTTTATCATTAATGTTTTATTATTATTAATGTTTAGTGTTTTCTGAGTCATTCGTAACTGTCACTGTATGTCATGTTGTTACTTGTGGGCGGAGCACCAAGGCAAATTCCTTGTATGTGAATACTTGGCCAATAAACTTACTTACTGACTATATTTTTTTTTTACCTCTATTTTATCATTGCTGAGGTGACCCGTTGTCTTGTCAAAAACATTTCATTGTACCTTTAACCCTGTGGTAACCTACATATGACAAATAAAACTGAAGTGAATGCACTCTGTATCTTCCCCTGTGCTCTAACTATTGGAGTGGAGTTTGACGATTGCAATGTGTGTAGTGTTGTTTGACCCCAATGGATAGCGTGCAGAGCAAAGCTTTTCACTGTACCTCAGCACAGGTGACAATAGTAAATCTGAACACACACCCATGGATCTTAGTGTTAAAAATAATGAGAGATCACTTTGAAGAACATGCGTTGGCAACAGAGTTTTGCTCCGTTTACACTGTAAATCAATCAACTCTCACAACCTCGGCTCCAACAAACATCAAACACTGTGTGACAAAAATATCTGTACACCGCAGGACCGCTCGATGTCTTGTCTTTCCGCTGACTGGTTAGAGCGCAACAAAAGCTTTTCATTGTACCTCGGTACACGTGACAATAAACTGAACTCAAACTGAACCGAAGTCCAAATACTGAGCAGCATTTCCACACCCAGACTCGGACAAAAACATTAAAGGCTACAAGTCCCCCCACATTCCCTTCAGTTGCAATCTTACTCTGCAAGAATTAAACATTGAAAACATGGCAATGCAAGTGTAATATCATCCTCTGGTCAGATTATCAAACTGTGGTAAACATAAAGACAAGTATTATCTTGGTTGACAGCGGCAATGAAAGCAAAGCTCACAGCTGGAAAACAACAGCCAGAAGGCTGGTTACTTGTGAACGAGCGAATGTGTACTGTTGTTCTCAGTGATGGCATCGCCATTGGTTACACCCGCAGGTAGTCATGAATGGGCTGGACATCGCAGCATTTATGAATGGCTGCTCATGTGACCAGCACCGGACAAGGGCCCGACTCACACAAACACACACTCACTCACACACTCATTCACACACCCTCCTCATAGACACACACACACACTCACCACCCCCACCCCACACACACTCACACCCCCCCCCACCCACCTCACACTCACCACCCACCAACCGCCCCCCCACACACTCACACCCCCCCATCCACACCTCACTCACCACCCACCAACCCCCCCCCACACACACACACACACGCACACCCCCACCTCACACTCACCACCCACACCTCACTCACCACCCCCACCCACACATTCACACCCCCCCACGCACACCTCACACTCACCACCCACCAACGCCCCCCCCCCCCCACACACACACGCACGCACACACACACACTCGCACCCCACGCGGCACACCCTACCCCCACACTAACCACCACCCCCCCCACACACACACTCTCACACCCACCCCACATACTCACCACCCACCACCCGCCCCCACACACACACACACTCTCACACCCACCCCACATACTC
Source organism: Amblyraja radiata (assembly GCF_010909765.2). NCBI lineage: Eukaryota > Metazoa > Chordata > Chondrichthyes > Rajiformes > Rajidae > Amblyraja > Amblyraja radiata. The sequence goes on along the minus strand of NC_045963.1, from coordinate 79,938,731 downwards.
ACCACCACCCCCCCCCCCTACACACACACACTCACACACACTCTTCTCATAGGCACCCACACAGACCCGATTACACAAGGACCAGACACAGATAACCTCACCCCCACAGACACACACAACTGCACACACCTGCCCTTCCCACGAGCTCCCAGCCACTAACCCCCACCCCCTGATGCCCCCCACCCCACCCCCCACAGTCTCTCCACTGACTGGTTGGCACCCAACAAAAAAATCACCCTGGTACACGTGACAATAATAAACAGACTAAACACTCCTGACATGTCCTTTCATGTCTCACCCCCCCCACCCCCCCATATGCTTGTACTTGCACCCCAGCTTTCTCCCCACCCCCGCCATCTCAATCCACAGCCCCCTCCCCGCCACTGATCCAGCCCAGCCCTAATGCCCCCTCCTCATCCCCTCTCCCACCCACCCCCCAATAATAAATCCTGCTCTATCCCTTTCCTGACTCACCTCCCCACCCCCAGAAACCCTCTCCACAACTTCCCCCATCCTAATGAAGCCCTCGCTCGGACCCTCTCCCCATCTGACAACCTCCCCTCACCGACCCCCCAATTACCCCTCCCCCATCACCAGCCCACTCCCCCGCTCTCTCTCCCCCTCCCTCCCGCCTTCTCTCCCCGCACTCTCCATCCCTACCCCAACCTTCTCACCTCCTCTACCTCTCCCTCCACCAGCCCCCCTCCCCTACCCATTACACCCAACTACTTACCCCCCCCCCCATCCCCGTCCTCAACCCGTCTCCCCTTCCTCCTCTCAACATCTGTCCGCAAATTCCTCCCTCTCCCTCCCTACACCCACTCCCCCATCTCCCCCCCAGCACAAAATCCACCACACATTACCCCCCCCCACCCCCTCCTGTCTCATCCTACAAACCACGCCCTCACTCTTTCCCCCACCCCTTTACCCACCACCAACCCACTCCCCTCCCCCACACATTGTCATTCAAAGCGGAGGGGAGGGGGAGGGGGAGGGGAAGGGGGAGGAGGAGAGGGGGAAATGGAGGGGGAGAGGGAGGGAAGAGGGGGGGGAGGGGGAAAGAGGGGGGAGGGGAGGGGGAAGAGGGGGAGGGGGAAGGGGAAGAGGAAGAGGGGAAGAGGGGGAGGGGAAGAGGGGGAGGGGAAGAGGGGGAGGGGAAGAGGGGGAGGGGAAGGAGAGGGAAGAGGCGGGGGAGAGGGAAGAGGGGGGAGGGGGAAAGAGGGGGGGAGGGGGAAAGAGGGGGGGAGGGGGAAGAGGGGGGGGGGAAGAGGGGGGGAGGGGGAAGAGCAAGAGGAAGCGGGGAAGAGGGAGAGAGAGGGAAGAGGGGGGGGAGAGGGAAGAGGGGGGGAGGGGGAAAGAGGGGGGGGGGAGAGGGAAGAGCAAGAGGAAGAGGGGGAGGGGAAGGAGAGAGGGAAGAGGGGGGGGAGAGTGGAGAGGGAGGGGAGGGGGGGGAGAGGGGAAGGGGGGGGAGAGGGGAAGGGGGGAGAGGGGATGGGGGGGAGGGGAAGAGGGGAGGAAGAGGGGGGGAGAGGGGAAGAGGGGGGGGAGAGGGGAGAGGGGAGAGGGGGGGAGAGGGGAAGGGGGGGGAGAGGGAAGAGGGAAGGGGAGGGAAGAGGGGGGAGAGGAGGGAAGGGGGGGAGGAGGGAGAGTGGGGGGGGGGGGGGGGGAAAGAGGAGGCGCGGGCCGCGGCCACTACTCACTGGTCTGGGTGCGATTGCTCGGTCATTTTGGTGGAGCGGCGGCGGACATGGTTGCAAACTTCACTGCTGAGTGTGAGTGTGAGTGCGAGTGTGAGTGTGAGTGTGAGTGTGAGTGTGAGTGTGAGTGTGGCGCCGGGCTGCGGGCCCGGGGAGCGGGAGGGGGGAGTGAGTGAGTGAGTGCAGCCTCCTCTCCCACTGCCCTCCCTCCCTCCCTCCCTCCTCTCCCCGTCCCTGCTCTCCCCTCCTGGCCGCTCTGCTGCTCCCGCTGGCCGCTCACATCCTGCCCGCTGCAGCCCAGCTGCCAATGCAACCGTGCAACAGCAGCCGTGCGGGGCCGGGGACACCCTTGCAGCTTGCAGCAGCCCAGTCTGTCTGTCTTCACAAACCCCTCTCTCACTCCATTTTGGATTCTCCAAAAAGGAAGCAGGGCGGAAGCAATGACATCAGCGGCGGCGATGCGGCCCGGAGCCGCTAACTACGCCGCGGCAAAGAGTGCGGCCCGCTCCCATTCACAAAAAACCGCCACCGCCTGCCTGCCACGGTGCAGCACTGGCTGGTTACATTGTAGCACTGGCCGGTTACATTGTAGCACTGGCCGGTTACATTGTTGCACTGGCCGGTTACACTGTTGCACTGGCCGGTTACACTGTTGCACTGGCCGGTTACACTGTTGCACTGGCCGGTTACATTGTTGCACTGGCCGGTTACACTGTTGCACTGGCCGGTTACACTGTTGCACTGGCCGGTTACATTGTTGCACTGGCCGGTTACACTGTTGCACTGGCCGGTTACACTGTTGCACTGGCCGGTTACATTGTTGCACTGGCCGGTTACACTGTTGCACTGGCCGGTTACATTGTTGCACTGGCCGGTTACATTGTTGCACTGGCCGGTTACATTGTTGCACTGGCCGGTTACACTGTTGCACTGGCCGGTTACATTGTTGCACTGGCCGGTTACATTGTTGCACTGGCTGGTTACACTGTTGCACTGGCCGGTTACATTGTTGCACTGGCCGGAGTCCCGGGTTCGATCCCGTCCACGGGTTCTCCCTGTGACCGCGTGGGCTTTCTCCGGGAGCTCCGGTTTCCTCCCACACTCCAAATATGTGCGGGTTTAAACATAGAAAATTTGGTGCAGTAGGCCATTCGACCCTTCGAGCCAGCACCGCCATTCAATACGATCATGGCTGATCATCCACAATCAATACCCCATTCATGCCTTCTCCCCACATCCCCTGACTCCGTTAGCCCTAAGAGCTAACTCTAACTCTCTCTTGAAAACATCCAGTCAATCGGCCTCCACTGCCTTCTGTGGCAGAGTATTCCACAGATTCACAACTCTCTGGGTGAAAACGTTTTTCCTCATCTCAGTCCTAAATGACCGGCCCCTTATTCTTAAACTGTGTGTGACCCCTGGTTCTGGACACCCCCACCATGGGGAACATTTTTCCTGCATCTAGCGTGTCCCATCCCTCAATAATTTTTTATGTTTCTATAAGGTGTCCTCTCATCCATTTACAGCCCAGTTTGTAGGGTGATCGGCTTGATGTAAATGTAAATTGCCCCTGGTGTGTGTAACAATGTGGCCCACACTGGGGCACTAATGCAACAACATAATAACACTGGCCCGCAACAATGTTACACTGGCCCGCAACAATGTAGCACTGGCCCGCAACAATGTAGCACTGGCCCGCAACAATGTAGCACTGGCCCGCAACAATGTAGCACTGGCCCGCAACAATGTCACACTGGCCCGCAACAATGTTACACTGGCCCGCAACAATGCAGCACTGGCCCGCAACAATGTAGCACTGGCCCGCAACAATGTAGCACTGGCCCGCAACAATGTTACACTGGCCCGCAACAATGTTACACTGGCCCGCAACAATGTTACACTGGCCCGCAACAATGTTACACGGGCCCGCAACAATGTTACACTGGCCCGCAACAATGTTACACTGGCCCGCAACAATGTTACACGGGCCCGCAACAATGTTACACTGGCCCGCAACATTGTTACACTGGCCCGCAACAATGTTACACTGGCCCGCAACAATGTTACACTGGCTCGCAACAATGTAGCGCTGGCCGCAACAATGTAGCGCCGGCCGCAACAATGTAGCGCCGGCCGCAACAATGTTACACTGGCCCGCAACAATGTTACACTGGCCCGCAACAATGTTACACTGGCCCGCAACAATGTTACACTGGCTCGCAACAATGTAGCGCTGGCCGCAACAATGTAGCGCTGGCCGCAACAATGTTACACTGGCCCGCAGCAATGTTACACTGGCCCGCAACAATGTTACACTGGCCCGCAACAATGTTACACTGGCCCGCAACAATGTTACACTGGCTCGCAACAATGTAGCGCTGGCCGCAACAATGTAGCGCTGGCCGCAACAATGTAGCGCTGGCCGCAACAATGTTACACTGGCCCGCAGCAATGTTACACTGGCCCGCAACAATGTTACACTGGCCCGCAACAATGTAGCACTGGGCCCGCACCGGGACACTCCAGTTTGACTTGAGTTGGTTGCAGTTCCAGTTCCAATTCCAGGGCAACAATGTTTCTTTGCTGTTGCTTTTTGCAACACATGCACAGAGGCCGGCGACTGCATTGGATGCTTTGCACTCCTCCCCCCTCCCCCATCCCAGCTTGATATTTATTTATTTTTGTTTCACTGGGCTTTGCAAGCGAGCGGGGCGCAGTGATACGGCGCCGCCACATCGGATGTGATTGCAGTCAGGTTGAGGCAGCGGCAGCGCACAGATCCCCCCCCACCCGGGCCACACACACACACACACCCGGCCCGCTCCCTCCCTCACTCCGCTCCCCGTCTAGAGCCGGGCCCCGCAGCGCAGCGCTGCCGCCACCGGGCCCCCGTGGACACGGTCTCCGCTCCTGTGATCACAGCAGCTCCTCGCCCGCCCGCCCGCAGTCTCTGCCCCTTGACTCACGAGCAGGAGAAACACACACACACACACGGAGCAGCGCCGGCCCCTCGTGTGGGTGTGAGTGTCGGTGTGTGTGTGTCTGTAAGTGTGTTTGTGTCTGTAAGTGTGTGAGTGTGTGTGTATGCGTGTGAGTGTGTGTGTATGCGCGTGAGTGTATGCGTGTGAGTGTGTGTGAGTTAGTGTGTGCATGTGTGTGTGTGCATGCGTGTTAGTGTGTGGTGTGTAAGTTAGTGAGTGAGTGTGTGTGTAAGTTAGTGAGTGTGTGTGTAAGTGAGTGAGTGTGTGTGTGTGTGTAAGTTAGTGAGTGAGTGTAAGTTAGTGAGTGTGTGTGTGCATGTGTGTGAGTATGTGTGTGTGTAAGTGAGTGTGTGTAAGTTAGTGAGTGTGTGTAAGTTAGTGAGTGAGTGTGTGTGTAAGTTAGTGAGTGAGTGTGTGTTAGTGTGTGTGTGCATGCGTGTGAGTGAGTTAGTGTGTGTGTGTGTGCATGCGTGTGAGTGCGTGTGAGTGTGTAAGTTAGTGTGTGAGTGAGTTAGTGAGTGTGTGTGTGTGGGTGTGTAAGTTAGTGAGTGTGTGAGTGTGAGTGTGTAAGTTAGTGTGTGAGTGAGTTAGTGAGTGTGTGTGTGTGAGTGTGTAAGTTAGTGAGTGTGTGTGTGTGAGTGTGTGTTACACGGAGTGTTTGCAAGCTGGCGAGGGCCCGGGTCCGGAGAGCGGGCGGCGGCTGCCACCTGCCGGCAGGTATGTGAACCGCGGCAGCCCCGCAAAGAAAGCTGCTGCCTTTCACACCGACCTCAGCCCGCCTGTCACCGACACGGAGACGCTAAATCCACACGTTACTCCTTGAAGCCGACAGCGTTGATGGAGCCAGTTTGTGATAACCCCTTGTTCTCCTCAGCGATGCCACAGAATCACACAGGCCCTTCGGCCCAACCTGTCCATGCTGGCCAACACGTCCCATCTACACACGTCCCATCCCTCCCTACCTATGTTCAAGACACCTCAGACACTCTCCGTCATCTCCGCGCATTCCATTCTCTAGGCCCTCACCCCCTCATCTTCACCATGGACATCCAGTCACTCTACACCTCCATCCCCCACCAGGATGGTCGCAAAGCCCTCGTTTCTTCCTCGACCAGAGAAGCAACCTATACCCGGCCACTGACACTCTCCTCCGCCTAGCAGAGCTGGTCCTTACCCTCAATAACTTCACGTTTTCTCCAAATAGAAGGCGTAGCTATGGGCACACACATGGGCCCCAGCTACGCCTGCCTCTTTGTCGGGTACGTCGAACAATCCTTGTTCGCGACGTACCAGGGCTCCATCCCCGACCTCTACCTCCGTTACATCGACGACTGCATTGGTGCCACCTCCTGCACCCATACACAACTCACTGACTTCATCCACTTCACCACTAACTTCCATCCGGCACTCAAATACACCTGGACCATTTCCCTACCATTTCTTGACCTCACTATCTCCATCGCAGGTGATAGACTACTGACCGACATCCACTATAAACCTAATGACTCCCATGGCCACCTCCAACGTGACCCCACCACTCGCCACACCTTCCCATCTCCCCCCATGTCTGCTTTCCGCAAAGACCGCTCCCTCCGTAACTCCCTGGTCAATTCTTCCCTTCCCTCTCACACCACCCCCTCCCCGGACACTTTCCCTTGCAACCGTAAGAGGTGCTACACTTGTCGCTTTACCTCCCCCCTCGACTCCATTCAAGGACCCAAGGAGTCGTTTCAGGTGTGACAGAGGTTCACCTGCATCTCCTCCAACCTCATCTATTGCATCCGCTGCTCTAGATGTCAGCAGATCTACATCTGTGAGACCAAGCGCAGTCTTGGCGATCGTTTCGCCAAACACCTCCGCTCGGTCCACATTAACCAACCTGATCTCCCGGTGGCTCAGCACTTCAACTCTCACTCCCATTCCGAATCCGACCTTTCTGTCCTGGGCCTCCTCCATGGCCAGAGTGAGCACCACCGGAAATTAGAGGAGCAACACCTCATATTTCGCTTGGGCAGTCTGCACCCTAGCGGCATAAACATTGACTTCTCCAATTTCCGGTAGCCTTTGCTGTGCCCTCCCCTTCTCATCCCTCGGGCTGAGGCAGAGAATTCCACAGACTCACAACTCTCTGGGTGAAAGGTTTACAAGGTTAATTCCCGGGATGGCAGGACTATCATATAACCATATAACCATATAACAATTACAGCACGGAAACAGGCCATTTCGACCCTTCTAGTCCGTGCCGAACACGTATTCTCCTCTAGTCCCATCCACAAGTCATATGCTGAGAGAATGGAATTTAGAAGGATGAGAGGTGATCTTATTGAAACATATAAGATTATTAAGGGTTTGGACATGCTAGAGGCAGGAAACATGTTCCCGATGTTGGGGGAGTCCAGAACCAGGGACCACAGTTTAAGAATAAGGGGTCGGCCATTTAGAACGGAGACAAGGAAACACTTTTTCACACAGAGAGTTGTGAGTCTGTGGAATTCTCTGCCTCAGAGGGTGGTGGAGGCCGGTTCTCTGGATACTTTCAAGAGAGAGCCAGATAGGGCTCTTAAAAATAGCAGAGTCAGGGGATATGGGGAGAAAGCAGGAACGGGGTACTGATTGGGGATGATCAGCCATGATCACATTGAATGGCGGTGCTGGCTCAAAGGGCTGAATGGCCTACACCTATTGTCTATTGCCATTTGGCCTTTCGAGCCAGCACCGCCATTCAATATGATCATGGCTGATCATCCAAAATCAGTACCCCATTCCCGCTTTCCTCCCATATCCCTTGATTCCCTTAGCCCTAGGAGCTAGATCTAACTCAATATAGCTCCTAAATAGACTCCCATTAAATCTTTCCCCTCTCGCCTTGATCCTATGTCCTCTGGTTCTCCTGCACCTTTAGTTTAATTTATCGATGTCACATGTACCAAGTGGTCCTTGTAAATCTTTGCTGTACCCTTTCCAGCTTGACAACATCGCTCCTATAAAATGGTGCCCAGAACACAATGCTCTAAATGTGGCTTCACCAACATCTTATATAACTTCTATACGCAATACCCTGACTGATGAAGACTAGTGTGCCAAAGCCTTCTTGACCATCCTATCTACCTGTGATGCCACTTTTAATGAACTAAGACTAAGTGGGACCCGTTGGGTCCCATGTTCACACGGGAGGGCTGGCCCCCCAACGCAATATTCCACCTCTCCACCAATTCCAATATTGCTGGCCAAGGGGGGGCTTTCTGGAGTGCTAGTATGGACATTGGGGGCCGAATGGATTCTTGGACTGGCAGCTCATTCACTCAGGCCTGGCAGCTCAGTCACTCAGGCCTGGCGGGCTGGCAGCTCAGAAACTGCCAGAGATTCTGCCGAAAACAGGTGAGAGACTCTGTGAGAGAGGGGGAGAGGGTGGCCAATCAATTTTAGACATTTTCATCTTTTTTTACAGCTCACAGCAATGAAGGAGGAAAGTCTATCCTTGCGTGGATCTCTGGAGCGCTAGTATGGGTATTGTGGGCTGAAGAAACTGGTTTCCAGAGGGCTAGTATGGGCATTGTGGACTGAATGGATTCTTGGACTTGCATTTCAGTGAGTCATGGCTGGTGGACTGGTACTTCAGTCACTTACAGTTGGTGGGCTGGCAGTTCACTTACTCATGGCTGGTGGGCTGGCAGTCCTGTCATTCACGGCAGGTGTAGTGGCAGTTCACTCATTCACTCCTCCTCCCTTCAGACCCCCCCCCCCCCCACCACTCTGCTCCTTGCCATTCCCCTCCCCCCATGCATTCAGTCCATTTCCCCTCAACCTTCCCCCCCCCCCCATGCACTCTTAGTGGCTCTCCGACAGCAGAGCCATTCCTGCCTATTGTGATGAAGAACACACAGGCATGGCAAGTAGAAAAACGATTTACTAAAGTTTAAAATGTGAATGAATTAAAATTAATTTAAATGTTAAAGATGAGATTTATTAAGTTCAGTTCTTCGTGTTGTGTCTCTTGTTCTGCTGCTCACTGCCTCTTGATGTCTCTTTGCTGTTGATAAAAAAAAAGACAATTTTAATATAGAGAGATTGAGCGGTCAAATTTTAACAAAGAAAATCTGAGAATTTACCTCAAAAGTCATCATTCAGTGCCGGTCAGCAAATCCAACAGCGCTCCAAGCAGAGTGCAGGCAGCAAATCCAATCTCACAGCACTTCAAGCGGTGTGCAGGCCAGCAAATCCAATCTCACAGCACTTCAAGCGGAGTGCAGGCCAGCAGATCCAATTTCACAGCATTTCAAGCAGAGTGCAGGCCAGCAAATTCACACACACACCCTCCACATCACATACACACACACTCACACACACATACACTCACACACTCACACACATACACTCACACAGACGCACATACACTCACACAGACACACACACATACACACACACACACACAAACACTCACACACACACATACACTCACACACACACAAAGACACACACACACTCATATACACACACATATACACTCACACATACACACACCCATACACACTCATACACACATACATACACACACACACATACACACACATATAAACTCACACACACATACACACTCACACACAGAAACACACACACACACACATACACACACATATAAACTCACACATATAAACTCACATACACACTCACACACACAGAAACACACACACTCACATACACACTCACACACACACTCACACATACACACACACTCACACACACACTCACACACACATTCACACATACACTCACACACATGACAGTAAACATTCTTGAATACTAACACGGCTGAGCGCGGCCTCTCCACTTTGGGGCTTCCGCAGTCAGCAGCACTTCCGCAATCAGCGTGACCTCTGCACTTACCGGAAATTACGCAATCAGCGCGACCTGTCCACGAAGTGGAAGTCACGAAATGAGCGGGACTTTTGAACCAAACACAGTCGGACATAATAAAGCATGTATTCCTTCCAAACACAGTCGGACCGAATAAAGCATTGCAGTTTCAACCACAGGCAGGGCAGCAGGCCAAACAACTCATGGCTTTGTCATTAAGGGTTAACAAATCATTTATTGCAAGTACATAAAGGGTTAACAAAGCATCATTCATTGCAAGCACATTGCTGGCTAACAAATCATTTATTGCAAGCACATAATGGGTTAACCACATAAAGCACATAACCACATAAAACACATAAAGCACTTAAAGGGCAGACTCACAGTTCGGTAGACTCACAGTTCTGTAGACTCGCAGCAGAATGAGAATCGTGGCCTCTCCCTCGCGATCTTGCAGAGAGACTGAGACGTCCAGGCATCCGGGTTTTATAGTCCTGCCCATCCCCACCCCCCCCCCCCCTGAAAGTGGCGTTACCTTCATCGCGGTGATTGACAGGCGAGAGGATCTCATGGTTTTTTAAACACTCATAACTTTTTTATTTTTCAACGATGGGAAAAATCCTCGTGGCCTGCTCAGCGGAGGAGTACTGTGAGTAAGATGGCCAAAATTCATAGCGATATATGGCAGCGTTTTTTCTAAAATCAATATACAGCACAGACAGGAAGTGGTCAAGATGAGACTTTTCATTGTATAGATGTACCTGTACTTTTTATCGATACCTCTCATCAATTACATGCTCACCTCTCAAGCTACCTTGCTTCAGTGAACGCAGCCCAACAGTAGGAATATTGCATTCTCTAATTTTACATAAACAGCCTCCCTTTCTCCCCACTCATTTATTATTCTTCCCTCTGCCCCCTACCCTTCCACTTACATTCCTTCCTCTGGATTCACATGTCACTATTACAACTGAGCCACCCCACCACCAACTAGAGAGCAGACAAAAAATGCTGGAGAAACTCAGCCAGTGAGGCAGCATCTATGGAGAGCAGGAATTTGCGACGTTTCTGAAACAGAAACATAGAAAATAGGTGCAGGAGGAGGCCATTCGGCCCTTCGAGCCAGCACCGCCATTCATTGTGATCATGGCTGATCATCCCCAATCAATAACCCGTGCCTGCCTTCTCCCCATACCCCTTGACTCCACTAGCCCCTAGAGCTCTATCTAACTCTCTCTTAAATCCATCCAGACTTGATCCCCACTGCCCTCTGTGGCAGGGAATTCCACACATTCACAACTCTCTGGGTGAAATAGTTTTTTTCTCACCTCAGTCTTAAATGATGTCCCATTTATTCTAAGACTGTGGCCGCTGGTTCTGGACTCGCCCAACATTGGGAACATTTTTCCTGCATCTAGCTTGTCCAGTCCTTTTATAATTTTATATGTTTCTATAAGATATCCCCTTATCCTACTAAACTCCAGTGAATACAAGCCTAGTCTTTTCAATCTATCCTCATATGACAGTCCCGCCATCCCAGGGATCAATCTCGTGAACCTACGCTGCACTGCCTCAATCACAAGGATGTCCTTCCTCAAATTAGGAGACCAAAACTGTACACAATACTCCAGATGTGGTCTCACCAGAGCCCTATACAACTGCAGAAGAACCTATACTGAAATCCTTTTGTTATGAAGGGTCTCGACCCAAAACGTCGCCAATTCCTTCTCTCCATAGATGTTGCCTCACCTGCTGAGTTTCTGCAGTATTTTTTGTCTACCTTCGATTTTTCCAGCATCTGCAGTTCTTTCTTAACCACTAACTAAAGAACAGTTAGTTTGTTTTAGATTAGTTTAGAGATATAGCGTGAAAACAGGCCCTTTCGGCCTACCGACCAGCTATCCCTGCACACAAACACTATCCTACACACACTAGGGACAATTTACATTTACACCAAGCCAATTAACCTACAAACCTGCACGTCTTTGGAGTGTGGGAGGAAACCGAAGATCTGGGAGAAAACCCACGCAGGTCACGAGGAGAACGTACAAACTCCATACAGACAGCACCCGTAGTCCAGATCGAAACCTGGTCTCTGGAGCTGAGAGGCAGTAACTCTACCGCTGCGCCACCAGGCTGCCCAGTCCTGAGCTCCCATCTACCTCATTGGAGACCCTCGGACTATCTTTAATCAAAACTTTACCTTGCATTAAACGTTATTCCCGTTATCCTGTATCTGTTACACTGTGAACGGCTCGATTGTAATCATGTATTGTCTTTCTGATGACTGGTTAGCACGCAACAAAAGCTTTTCACTGTACCTCGGTACACGTGACAATAAACTAAACTGACAAATATATAATAAATTCTCAACAAAACACAAAACTATGGAGGAACTCAATGTGGTACATGTGAGAATAACTGAACTAATCTAGTTATTCTGTTCTCACCTCAGAGTTTTTATCTTTTAATCTCATGTCTTCTGTGAAGCGTCACCTATCCATGTTCTCCACAGATGCTGCCTGACCCGCTGAGTTACACCAGCGCTCTGTGAAACATCACCTATCCATGTTCTCCACAGATGCTGCCTGACCCGCTGAGTTACTCCAGCACTCTGTGAAACGTCACCTATCCATGTTCTCCACAGATGCTGCCTGACCCGCTGAGTTACTCCAGCACTCTGTGAAACGTCACCTATCCATGTTCTCCACAGATGCTGAATGACCCGCTGAGTTACTCCAGCACTTTGCCTTTTTTCTGGTTAAACCAGCAGCTGCAGTTCCACTGGGCTATTGTAACTACACAATCTAATCTCTCAGGTTCAACAATGCACCCATTCCTCCAGCACGTTACAGTGTTGTAACGTTTTCACTTTGTACAACAATAAGATGTGCAGTTACTCACCTGTAGCCCTTGGAAAGTTAATCATGAACTTGGCTGCACGGTGGCGCAGCAGTAGAGTTGCTGCCTCACAGCGCCAGAGACCCGGGTTCCATCCTGACTACGGGTGCTGTCTGTACGGAGTTTGCACGTTCTCCCCGTGACCTGCGACGTTTTTCTCCGAGATCTTCAGTTTCCTCCCACACTCCAAAGATGTGCAGGTTTGTCGGGCAGATAGAGCAGCAACATTAAGACAGTAATGCACAGCCTCTTTAAGAATTGTTGGCAGAAATTTATTTTCTTTCTGCACGTCAGGTGAATTATATTGATTTGTGGCAAAATCAGTAATCACTTTGTTTTCCTTTTTTAAGCCCCCTTGAGTTTTGTATATATATATATATATATATAATATATATATAAATAATTTTGTTTAAGGAGATTAAAGCCATAGAAGAACTTTTACTGACGTTCAGCTAATTTGGTATAAATGTAAATTGTCCCTGGTGTGTATAGGATGGTGTTAGTGTGCGGGGATCGCTGGTCGGCACAGACTTGGTGGGCCGAAGGGCCTGTTTCCGCGTTGTATCTCTAAACTGTAACTAAACGATGCTTGTGAAGTGAAAGGTTGTGTCATAAAACAGCAAGGAAAGCATGACTTGCTCAGCATGTACAATCTGATCACCAGTGTAACCGCAACACCGACAATTACACTCTCCTTTCCCAATCATTCACCTGACATAATTAGTATACATTCCAGAGGCCCACAGTTGTGGTTTGTGTGTGTCTCTCATTCACCGTCAACTCAAAGAACAAAGGGGGCTGCGTAACTTTGTCACCGCCCTTTATATAGCGACTCTTTGCATACCTTGGGGATACAAACAAAGAATTTCACTCTGACTTGTCACATGTGGCAATAATGTATCCCATCCCACTAACTGAAGTGCCAACTATCAACAATCCTGGTTGCACTTGTGACTTTGTCATTTGAATGGGCAATGATTTCTTTATTGCCCATAGAAACATAGAAACTTAGAAACATAGAAAATAGGTGCAGGAGGAGGCCATTCGGCCCTTCGAGCCAGCACCGCCATTCATTGTGATCATGGCTGATCGTCCCCTATCAATAACCCGTGCCTGCCTTCTCCCCATATCCCTTGACTCCACTAGCCCCTAGAGCTCTATCTAACTCTCTCTTAAATCCATCCAGTGATTTTGCCTCCACTGCCCTCTGTGGCAGGGAATTCCACAAATTCACAACTCTCTGGGTGAAAAAGTTTTTTTCTCACCTCAGTCTTAAATGACCTCCCCTTTATTCTAAGACTGTGGCCCCTGGTTCTGGACTCGCCCAACATTGGGAACATTTCTCCTGCATCTAGCTTGTCCAGTCCTTTTATAATTTTATATGTTTCTATAAGATACCCCCTCATCCTTCTAAACTCCAGTGAATACAAGCCTAGTCTTTTCAATCTTTCCTCATATGACAGTCCCGCCATCCCAGGGATCGCCAGCCCATATTTTGATTCCCCTTGTGTTGGTGTTTATCATGTTACCTGTTCATTTTGAGCACTTTAGCCTTTAGAGATACAATCTTTAGACTTTAGAGACACGGTGCAAACTGGCCCTTCGACCCACTCAGTCCGCGCCGACCAGCGATCACGCTGGCACTATCCTACACACTAATCAAAGTCAGTTTTATTCGTCACATACACATCACATGCAGTGAAATGAATTTGCCAGCAGCGATACACTTAAGAAGAACACACAATACACAAGAGAATCTAACACAAACATCCACCACAGCATTCTTCACTGTGGTGGAAGGCAACAAAGTTCAGTCAGTCCTCCTCCTTTGTTCACCCGTGGTCGGGGCCATAAACCCTCCGTAGTCCCCGATGTACAGGCCCTCTCGTCGGGATGATCCAAACTCCGACATCGGGACACTTCCGGCGAGGGGACAATTTACCATTTACAGAAGCCAATTAAACCTACCAATCTGTACGCCTTTGGAGTGGGGGAGGAAACCGGAGCACCCGGAGAAAACCGATGGGGAGAACGTGCAAACTCCGTACAGACAGCACCCGTAGTCAGGGTGGAACCCGGGTCTCTTGTGCTGTGAGGCAGCAACTCTACCGCTGTTTCCGCGCTGTGTCTTTAAAAGGCCTGTCCCACTTACGCAACTTTTTCGGCGACTGAAGTCACCCATCATAGTCGCAGCAGGCGGCCAAAAATGTTCAACATGTTGAGAATCCAGCGGCGACCAGAACAAGGTACGACTCTTTGGGCGACTACTCACGACCGTACAGGCTTCACCCCGCGACATGTCGACCCGTGAAGCCTGTCTGGTCGTGACTGGTCGCCCAAAGAGTCGTACCTTGTTCTGGTCACCGCTGGATTTTCAACATGCTGAAAATTTTTGCCGACCTGCTGCGACTATGACGGGTGCCGGCAGTCGCCGAAAAATATTGCGTAAGTGGGACAGGCCCTTAAACCAAAATAAACCAAATCCATTCATTCATTCGTGTGAGGTTTCACCCAATAAATGCAGAGTTGACATAATATTCATAATAAGTTGTGTCTCGGGCCGAAACCCTTTGTTGCCTATTTCCTTCGCTCCATAGATGCTGCTGCACCCGCTGAGTTTCTTCAGCATCTACCTTCGATTTTCCAGCATCTGCAGTTCCTTCTTAAACAATAAGTTACGTCTCCGCAGCTCACTGGCAAAAATCAAACTTTCCATCTTTGAGTAAACTATAATCAAGCTGGCCTTCAATTTGACTCTCATAATTGTTTTAGTGGCATAGACAAAATAAATCTTCCACAAGGATTCTCAGGACAAGGTTGGTTGCAAAGTTCCGCTCTAAGATTTTTCCAGTGGTTACACTTTCACACGCAGTTCCCAGCTAATACCAGGAGAGGGCACTAACTCTGACATTCAGTTTTACCGTATACTGTAGAAAAATTAACATAGAAACATAGACAATAGGTGCAGGAGTAGGCCATTCGGCCCTTTGAGCCTACACCACCATTCAATGTGATCATGGCTGATCATCCAACTCAGTATCCTGTACCTGCCTTCTCTCCATACCCCCTGATCCCTTTAGCCACAAGGGCCACATCTAACTCCCTCTTAAATATAGCCAATGAACTGTGGCCTCAACTACCTTCTGTGGCAGAGAATTCCACAGATTCACCACTCTCTGTGTGAAAAATGTTTTTCTCATCTCAGTCCTAAAAGATTTCCCCTTTATCCTTAAACTGTGACCCCTTGTTCTGGACTTCCCCAACATCGGGAACAATCTTCCTGCATCTAGCCTGTCCAACCCCTTAATAATTTTGTAAGTTTCTATAAGATCCCCCCTCAATCTTCTAAATTCTAGCGAGTACAAGCCGAGTCTATCCAGTCTACTTCATATGAAAGTCCTGACATCCCAGGAATCAGTCTGGTGAACCTTCTCTGTACTCCCTCTATGGCAAGAATGTCCTTCCTCAGATTAGGAGACCAAAACTGTACGCAATACTCCAGGTGTGGTCTCACCAAGACCCTGTACAACTGCAGTAGAACCTCCCTGCTCCTATACTCAAATCCTTTTGCTATGAATGCTAACATACCATTCGCTTTCTTCACTGCCTGCTGCACCTGCATGCCTACTTTCAATGACTGGTGTACCATGACATCCAGGTCTCGTTGCATCTCCCCTTTTCCTAATCGGCCACCATTCAAATAAAAGTCTACTTTCCTGTTTTTGCCACCAAAGAGGATAACCTCACATTTATCCACATTATACTGCATCTGCCATGCATTTGCCCACTCGCCCAACCTATCCAAGTCACCTTGTAGCCTCCTAGCATCCTCCTCACAGCTAACACTGCCCCCCAGCTTCGTGTCATCCGCAAACTTGGAGATGTTGCATTCAATTCCCTCGTCCAAATCATTAACCTGTATAAAACCATGATACACATTGACGTGCATAACATCACGAGAGGAATAGATTGGGTAGACGCACAGAGTCTCTTGCCCAGAGTGGGGGAATCGAGGACCAGAGGACATAGGTTTAAGGTGAAGGGGAAAAGATTTAATAGGAATCTGAGGGGTAACTTTTCCACACAGAGGGTGGTGGGTGTATGGAACAAGCTGCCAGAGGAGATAGTTGAGGCTGGGACTATCCCAATGTTGCCTGGGTTTCAGCAACTAAGTTACAGAGAAAGGTTGAACAAGTTAGGTCTTTATTCTTTGGAGCGCAGAAGGTTAAGGGGGGACTTGATAGAGGTCTTTAAAATGATGAGAGGGATAGACAGAGTTGACGTGGATAAGCTTTTTCCATTGAGAGTAGGGAAGATTCAAACAAGAGGACATGATTTGAGAATTAAGGGACAGAAGTTTAGGGGAAACATGAGGGGGAACTTCTTTACTCAGAGAGTGGTAGCTGTGTGGAATGAGCTTCCAGTGGAAGTGGTGGAGGCAGGTTCGATTTTATCATTTAAAAATAAATTGGATAGGTATATGGACGGGAAAGGAATGGAGGGTTATGGTCTGAGCGCAGGTAGATGGGACAAGGGGAGAATAAGTGTTCGGCACTAGAAGGGCTGAGATGCCCTGTTTCCGTGCTGTAATTGTTATATGGTTATATGTTTAAGAAACAGTTAGACAGGTACATGGATAGGACAGGTTTGGAGAGATATGGACCAAGTGCAGGCAGGTGGGATTAGTGTAGCTGGGACATGTTGGGCGGTGTGGGCAAGTTGGGCCTGTTTCCACGCTGTATCGCTCGGTGACTCTAATAATCTGTCTGCCGTGCCCGCCTTGTGACATTAGGCGGTGTTATTTGAGCTTGATCTTTGCAGCTGTTATTTAGTTTGAATACAAACATCCCCATAGCCACAGTCAGACATATCTCTGTAGCACCAGCTAACAGGGTCAGTGAGTTTAGTTTAGTTTAGGGATACAGCACGGATACAGGCCCTTCGGCCCACCGAGTCCGTGCTGGCCATCGATCACCCGTTCACACACTAGTCTTGTGTTATCCCACTCTCCCATCCACTCCCTACACACACACTAGGGGGCGATTTACAGAGGGGCCGATCAACCTACAAACCCGCACGTCTTTGGGATGTGGGAGGAAACCGGAGCGCCCGGAGAAAAACCCACGTAGGTCACAGTTAGAACGTGCAAACTCCACACAGACGGAGCCCGAGGTCAGGATTGAACCCGGGTGGGTTCTGGCCGTAGTTGCCCTGATACCCCCAGGTGTGAGGTTGATGAAAGAGTTGATGGTGAGCAGAGCTTTGATGGTGAGCATCACGTCCCGCAGCAGTGCCCCGCGCGCGATGCTTCACACATCCCTCCCACAATCGTCCCGGCTACAGCCGAACTCCACCCTTCAGTCTCAGTCTACCCCACCACAGAAGGGGGAGGAGCTGTTCAGCCCTGATAGCCACAGGGATGATGGATCTCCTGGGGGCGTTCTGTGCTGGGTGACGTTTCAAGGCCATTCTGCAGGCTGAGAGTCGGGGGAGAGGGACACGAGATGAGAAATGGTGCGTAGAACAAATGAATGAAAGATATGTAGAAGGACAAATCAAAGGCAGTAACGATGATCGAGATGTGTTGGAGCCCACAATGGTCCATTGTGGGCTGTGGGGTGGGTGATAACAAACAGTCAAAGCCAGCAGGAAACCTGTACAATGTCTATTGAGGGGGGGGGGAGGGGCATAGACACTGGGGTTACTTGAAGTTACTTGAGACATTAATATTCATACAGCTGGCTTGTAATATGAGCTGCTGTTCCTCCAAGGCCTGGAGGAGATGGTTGTGTGTGTGGGCACAGAGCAGCCTAACAGGGTGTGCAGCAAGGAACTGCAGATGCTGGTTTAAATCGAAGATAAACGCAAAAGTGCTGGAGTAACTCAGCGGGTCAGGCAGCATCTGTGGGGAACATGGATAGGTGACGTTTCACAGAGTGCTGGAGTAACTCAGCGGGTGCAGCAGCATCTATGGAGCTAAGGAAATAGGCAACGTTTCGGGCTGAAACCCTTCCGGGTTTCGGCCCGAAACGTTGCCTATTTCCAGGAGGGTTTCGGCCCGAAACGTTGCCTATTTCCTTAGCTCCACAGATGCTGCTGCACCATAACTCAGCGGGTCAGGCAGCATCTGTGGAGAGAAGGAATGGGTGACGTTTCGGGTCGAGACCCTTCTTCAGATCCAGTCAGTGGTGCAGACTGCTGGGCTATGGGTGGCCTGTAATTGCCCCTGTCACCATCAGGGAGCCCCCTTGCGCAGCTCGCACGCATCACGGCGGCGCAGCGGTAGAGTTGCTGCCTCACAGCGCCAGAGACCCGGGTTCGATCCCGACCATGGGCGCTGTCTGTACGGAGTTTGCACGTTCTCCCCGTGACCTGCGTGGGTTTTCTCCGGGTGCTCCGGTTTCCTCCCACACTCCAAAGACGTGCGGGTTTGTAGGTTAATTGGCTTCGGTGAAATTGTAAATTGTCCCTGGTGCGTGTAGGACAGCGTTCATCATCATCGGTGGTCACTGGAAACGAGTACGACTGTCCTCTCCTCTCCGTAGGGTCGTCTACTTGTGGGTCTGCAGATGTCTGTAGAGGCCGATCCGCCATCCACACACCTTGGTGCAACGTGGGCAGTGGAGACTGGCGGTGGTTGGTAGACGTCGAGCCCCCTTCTCTCTCTCTCTCTCCTTACGGTGCTGTCGCTTTGTCTCTGCGACACGGCGTGGTTCCGTTTCGTGACGTGCAGCTCCTTCCTGCACAGATTTTCTCCAGGAGCTCCTGTCCAGTTCAATGTGCTCCCAGTTGCTCGATGTGATGTGGAATTTCTTCAGACTGTTCTTGATGTTGTCCTTGAAGTGTTTCTTTGGCCCGCTGGGGGCTTGCTGACCTTCCTTCAATTGAGAGTACAGGATCTGTTTGGGGAGACGTGTGTTGGACAAGCGGATGACATGGCCAGTCCATCGAAGTTGGTGCTGTATTATTGTGGTGGTGATGCTGGTCATGTTGGCTTCCTCCAAAATGCTGATGATGGTGCGTTGGTCCTCCCAGCTGATCCTCAGAATCTTTCGTAAGGATCTTAAACATAGAAAATAGGTGCAGGAGTAGGCCATTCGGCCCTTCAATATGATCATGGCTGATCATCCAACTCAGTATCCTGTACCTGCCTTCTCTCCATACCCCCTGATCCCTTTAGCCACAAGGGCCGCATCTTGCTAACTCCCTCTTAAATATAGCCAATGAACTGGCCTCAACTACCTTCTGTGGCAGAGAATTCCACAGATTCACCACTCTCTGTGTGAAAAATGTTTTTCTCATCTTGGTCCTAAAAGACTTCCCCCTTATCCTTAAACTGTGACCCCTTATTCTGGACTTCCCCAACATCGGGAACAATCTTCCGGCGTCTACCCTGTCCAACCCCTTAAGAATGTTGTAAGTTTCTATAAGATTCCCCCTCAATCTTCTAAATTCTAGCGAGTACAAGCCGAGTCTATCCAGTCTTTCTTCATATGAAAGTCCTGCCATCCCAGGAATCAGTCTGGTGAACCTTCTCTGTACTCCCTCTATGGCAAGAATGTCCTTCCTCAGATTAGGAGACCAAAACTGTACGCAGTACTCCAGGTGTGGTCTCACCAAGACCCTGTACAACTGCAATAGAACCTCCCTGCTCTTATACTCAAATCCTTTTGCTATGAATGCTAACATACCATTTGCTTTCTTCACTGCCTGCTGCACCTGCATGCCTACTTTCAATGACTGGTGTACCATGACACCCAGATCTCGTTGCATCTCCCCTTTTCCTAATCGGCCACCATTCAGATAATAGTCTACTTTCCTGTTTTTGCCACGATCTTGCCACCATTCTTTTCTCCTTGCTACCTAATACCATCTTTGATGGTATTGTTCCAGGGCTCTCAGGCGCCTGCTGTAGGTGGTCCATGACTCGGCTCCATACAACAGGGTGGAGAGGACAACGGCTCTGGGGACCACCAGTTTTGTTTCAGCCTTTAGGTCTCGGTCTTCAAAGTAATGCCCCTGTTCCACTTAGGAAACCTGAACGGAAGCCTCTGGAGACTTTGCGCCCCACCCAAGGTTTCCGTGCGGTTCCCGGAGGTTTTTGTCAGTCTCCCTACCCGCTTCCACTACCTGCAACCTCCGGCAACCACCTGCAACCTCCGGGAACCGCACGGAAACCTTGGGTGGGGCGCAAAGTCTCCAGAGGTTTCCATTCAGGTTTCCTAAGTGGGACAGGGGCATTAGTGTCCGGGGATCGCTGGTCGGCGCGGACTCGGTGGACCGAAGGGCCTGTTTCCACGCTGTGTCGCTAAACTAAACTAAACTTAACTACAGATGCTGCCTGACCTGCGGAGTAACTCCAGCATTTTCACACAGAGGGTGGTGGGTGTATGGAACGAGCTGCCAGAGGAGGTAGCTGAGGCTGGGACTATCCCAACGTTTAAGAAACAGTTAGACAGGTACATGGATAGGACAGGTTTGGGGGGGTATGGATCAAACGTTGGCAGGTGGGACTGGTGTAGCTGGGACATTGTTGGCCGGTGTGGGCAAGTTGGGCGGAAGGGTCTGTTTTTTCACGCTGTATCACTCTATGAATAGGATCCTATTTTGTGTCGATCTTCAGTGTGATCCAGCAGCTGCAATTCCTTCCTACACTAAACTGATTTGAATCACCACATTCACACTTACCTGCCAGGTTTGTATACTTACATAGACAATAGGTGCAGGAGTAGGCCATTCGGCCCTTCGAGCCTGCACCGCCATTCGATATGATCATGGCTGATCATCCAACTCAGTATCCCGTACCTG